>NW_007746006.1:12310-13792 GCF_000696425.1 Galeopterus variegatus
TTTATTTTCTAGCATAATATGAACATCTAAAATTGATTTTTTTTTTTTTTTTGTGGGAGAACTGTAGTAATCTATAGTAGATAGTCAAACAACGAAGTTGAGTTTATTCATTTTTTCAGCATACTATTAAATCCAGACAGATTCCACAGGCATTTGGGTCAGAGATTCATTAAAAGAATGGTTTGGTTGATATGTAACCTGGCATTACATCATTCTGAATTGTGTATGAATAGGGAATAAAAAAAAAAAAAAAAGATTTGCTAGTTTGCTGGAGTGTAGCTCCTGTTTTATAGAACTGATGTTTCCTGGTGTAATATAATAACTTCACTTTGTATTATAGCACCATTCCAAATTATATAAGTGTACCTTGCTTAAAATAGTGTACAAATGCCTATTTATAAAGTGATAGAGAGATGAAAAAAGAAGACACAGAAAGGAATTTGATGAAGTCATTTTTCACATTTTCAATCGATTCCCATATGTCCAATATCAAGGCTCTCTCCTCCCTTTCCCTTCTGTTTCTCTTATGCTTCTGATGAGTTATCCATTAATTTTTTTCCGGCTTTCTTCACAATTAAATTTTATTTTGATCCACTTCTATTATGATGACAAAACAATGACATATAGAAATTTGAAGCTGTATTAATTTTAATAATTAATACTTTCCCTGTTCCCTTTTACCATTGCTCTTTCCAACCTTTTCCTGTCATTTGCTTCCTTGTTCTTCCTCATTTTTATCCCATTTCTCCTTTATTTACCCATCCTCGTTCCTTGCTTGTTCTTCCTCTGTCTCTCTTTCTTCCTTTCTTGCCAGTTTCTCTCTCTCTATTTTTTTATTCTTATATATTTGATAACTACAACTAGCAATGGTGGTGTCCTCATGCTAGTTAGAGTAGACGTAGCACTGTTTCCTCTTAAGAATGTTAGCTAGTGTTTACTGAGTACTCACTCTGTATCTCATCACAGTTTGGCAGCAACCTTAGAAGACAAGTCCTCTTATTGTGTCCCTGTCACAATTAGTGGCTTAGCTAACTTCAGCAAATTTCCCACAGCTATACAACTAGGAGCTGTGTTCTGTCTAAACACCCTTCTACCAAATCCAAAGTCCATGTACTTAATCATTATTGATTTTTTTTTCTTAATCAAAATTCTCAGTGATCAGGTTCTAACTCTTTGTACTCTGCTATTAGCTCAAGAGACATGTGCCTGGCCATGCAGCACCACCTCCTCCCTTTTCTCCCTACTCAGGATCCCTGTTCTTGTATTTGATGAAGCTCGTAGAACAAATCCACTAAATGGGTATGGGATGTCTCATTCTTATTTTATAGTTAGGAAAATACAAGTGTTTGATTGATAGAAAAAAGCTCAGCCAATCCTGAGATTTGTTTTCTCAGGAAATAAATCCTGGGGTGGTTGGTTTGCATAATTGGGAAAGCATGATGCTAATAATACCAAAGTTAAGGGTTCAGATTCCCATACCAG
>NW_007746006.1:14264-16628 GCF_000696425.1 Galeopterus variegatus
CTGTAGAGTAACTCAGACCCCTTTATATGGCCAAATACATTTTAAATCTCCAAGAGGTGATATAGTTTACAGCTTTTCCTAAACGTATATAACCCTGGAATCCTCTTTTCTTAGAAACTTTTATGAGATGATTGTCCTACATAACACACTTTGTGAAATACTTTTCTAGAATTTAAGTAAAAACACATAACACTCATATGTAATCAGTTATAATAGCTATTTTTAGATAAAATGAACCTTTTCTCTGTACTTGTAAGCCTATACATATGACTGAAGAATAAAAAGTATTTTTCAAAATTATAGATCATTTTTATATTATCACTGTGCACAGCGTGTGATGAGATTTTATGCATTTAGTTACAGCAGGTAAATCAGAGATGCATTTTAAGAAAATCTAATAATTTTCTGCCACTCATTTCTCAATTTGATTTTATAAGTATTTTGAAGCTTAGAGTGTGGTGGATAACAAACCATACAAATTACCTTTTGCAGGCTGGCCGGTTAACTCGGTTAGAATGTGGTGCTGATAACACCAAGGTTCAGGGTTTGAGTCCTGTACTGGTCAGCGTGCCCACACAAACACACACACACACACACACACACACACACACAAACACACACCCCAAAGCCAACCAAACAAACAAAAANTAATCAAAATCCTCAGTGATCAGGTTCTAACTCTTTGTACTCTGCTATTAGCTCAAGAGACGTGTGCCTGGCCATGCAGCACCACTTCCTCCCTTTTCTCCCTACTCAAGATCCCTGTTCTTGTATTTGGTGAAGCTCATAGAACAAATCCACTAAATGGGTATGGGATGTCTCATTCTTATTTTATAGTTAGGAAAATACAAGTGTTTGAATGATAGAAAAAAGCTCAGCCAATCCTGAGACTTGTTTTCTCAGAAAATAAATCCTGGGGTGGTTGGTTAGCTCAATTGGGAAAGCATGATGCTAATAATACCAAGGTTAAGGGTTCAGATTCCCATACCAGCCATATGCAAAAAAAAAAAAGAGAGAGAGAGAGAGAAAAGAAAAAATAAAATAAATTTTGTGTTCTCTACTGTTTTGCTATTTTCCATCCCTTTGCAAGTGGATAGGAGAGAGTAACATTCCTTTGTAAAACTCTAGAAAGAGCAGATAAACCACCTGTATATGAATCATGCAAAAAAAATTATACCTCTGCCTCTGATCTCTGATTTATATCATATATAAGATTTCACAATTTCCAAAAATTCTAATAATCACCACTTCATTTTATTCCCATAATGTGGTAATTATAGCAGGAATTAATGTGCTTTTAAAATATTTTAAGAAACATAAATACCCAGAGATGATAAGTGACTTAATGAAAATAATATTTCAAAATCTTTAGTACGTTCTCCATGCTCTGCACAGAACTGCCAGCTTTGCTGATTTTATCATGCTCTGCACAGAACTGCCAGCTTTGCTGATTTTATCTTTTATGTGAGGTCCTTTCTACAACCTCATGCTACCCCTAGATCATGGCTTTTCATTCTTTTATCCCATTACTTTAAAAATCCACAGTATGCCTCACTTTGAATTCCCCATCATTACATAAAATCATTGTGCCCCAAACTAAATTTGTCACTTTCCTCAAACCCACTATTTTCCATACTTCCTTATTTTAATTTATGGCACCACTGTTTGTAAGCTCCACCTCTCCCACTATTTAGAGGTTTGGGAATATTTACCATGTTTCTATCTCTTTTATCATTACATTCAGTTAATCATCAAACCCCACTGATTTTTTTTTCAGTAATACATTTTTCTATTTTGGTGACCTTGCTACAGTTAAGTTTCATCACCCCATGATCACATTTCGATTTAAACTGATTTTCCTTTTTTAATGTTTTCTTTCTCATCTACCTTGCAAGATTCTGTTTCTAAGTAGTTTTTATTTTTTAATGCCTTTTATCATCCTGAGAACCTGTAATGGTTCCGTTGCCTCTAGCCCCAATTCTGAATTATCCATTCTGACATTCACAGTATGGCCTCCGCAGAGTGAAATGTATCTTACCTATTCAATATAATGTCCTATGGCATCATAAAGTAAGTTTCTTGTTCCAGTTGTAATGGCCTTCACATAGTTTCACATGCACATTGCAGTGGATTGAATTATGTACCCCCAAACTCACTGAAGCTTGAATTGTGTTCTCCAAGTTTTATGTATTAGAAACTTGGCCCCCACTGTGAAAAGTTAGGAGGGTGGGAAATCCTATTATGGTAATTGAAAGGTGGAGCCTTGAAGAGGTGATTAAATTGTAGGACCCTATAGCAGTGAATGGATTAAAAATGGTGGTCAGGGGTATGGTTCTGAAGGCTTTAAAAGAAGAGGAGTAGAGT
>NW_007746006.1:16689-17553 GCF_000696425.1 Galeopterus variegatus
GACAATGAACCCAGTCTTCTCCTTTTCCCCCAATATTTATACATATAAAGACACCACTTTACATTTGTAAATTGCTTTTGAAATTATATGTTACAGCTAAAGATTAGGTGGTGCAAGCATACTTAACTTCATCTCTCCCACTGAATACAACTAAAAATCTGGACAGAATGCATGGAGCAGCTATCTGAGGACTCTCAGAATCAAGTGGTAGAAGGCAGATTAGGAAAGAAAACAGGAACACAGATTATTAAGGATCTCATGGTGAGTTCCTTATTTTGTTTTATTTTTCCATATTTCCTGCTTGGACTCAAACGAAGCCCAGAACTGAATCTGTGCAGTAGGTAAGAACAGTAAGAGCTCCAAGAGAACCTCTTTCTTTATTGTCTATGAANCTTTTTGCCTGTGTATAAGCAACTATTAAGAGAAAGAATCAAATCTGTAGATACACAGCCCATGTGTTTTGTGATAAATAGACTAATAATGTTCATCCATTTTCCCCAGTGCTAAACAGCCAACACTTATATTGTAATTATCCAGCTGAGTAAATATGTGTATTCTAATCCACATTAGGTGTGTGAGTTGACTTTGACTGCCAATAAAATTTAGATAAATGAAATTTTAAGAAAAATAAATATAGTCTCTAAAATATACAAGAGTACTTCAAAAAGTTCATGGATTCATATCATCTGTTAATTCTATTTTTTTCACGAACTTTTTCAAGTACCCTCATATAAAGTGATCACAATCTTGACAATGAACCCAGTCTTCTCCTTTTCCCCCAATATGTATACATATAAAGCCATCACTTTATATTTGTAAATTGCTTTTGAAATTATATGTTACAGCTCAAGATAAGGTGGTGCA
>NW_007746006.1:18566-19179 GCF_000696425.1 Galeopterus variegatus
TCTAGTGCATTTTAATTCTTTACTTATGTAAATTCCATCTCACCAACTACCTGGTAGGCTCGTCCAGGTTGACACATGCATCATATGTTTATTTTTATCTCCTACAGCATCTAGAACTGACCTGGACAATAACAGATTGTCAGTTGGTTGTGTACTCCCATTGAATCTGCAGGCATAATATTGTGAACTTATGTTCATCATCATCAAGTTACTCATTCTTTCTACAACTCACCCAAGTCACACAATTTTGATTTTATACTTGGGAAAGCTAATATATAAATGGATTAAATAATCAATCAAGGATTTTTATATTAGTCCATTTACTCTCACTGATAACAGAAAAACAGGAAACGTGTAATCTACAAAGAAATAAAATTTATTTCTTCAGTTTTGGAGGCTGGGAAGTTCAAGGTCCAGGAGGCACATCTGGCAAGGGCTTTCTTTGTAGTGGGAACTCTCTGCAGAGTTCCTAGGCAACACAGGGTATCACATGGCAAGAATAGCAAGAACATATTCATGTGCTCTCTTTGCAAACCCACCACTCCATCCCCCAAATAATCCATCAATAGATTGTTAATAATCTAATAATAGATTAATCCATTCATAAGGGCAA
>NW_007746006.1:20129-20926 GCF_000696425.1 Galeopterus variegatus
TAGAATCCTTTCTGAGTGAGGTTTGCAAAGTGGCTCAGCCCTGAACATTACTCAATTGCTTTGGCCTTAGTTTCATATGCTTAGAAGCAAACAAAATGAGTGGAACTTTTTAAAAATAGACAAGGCACACATTTTAAAGCTCACAGTGTTTCTAACATGATTAAAGTTAGCAGAGCAAACACTTAAAATGAAAGACAGTTTCCAATGGTTCCCAGAAACCATGTCATGGACTCTGTTGTCATAGTAATCTAGCCATCGCTTGTGTTTTGTTTGATTTCAGTCACACAAAGCACTATCTACTGTGCTATGAGTTTCCATTTGTGTGTGTGTAAGACAGAGAAATGACAGTGTATTAAGTATTGTATTTCTTTCATTTGTGACACATTGCATCATAGACATTCTGTCCCACTTCATTGCCACAAGACAGGGAAGTTGAACACAGAAGGATTAAACATGAAGGTTTTCTACTTTTATGTTTCATTCAATCTTTTTATGTTTCAGGCTAAATACAGGGTATTTGAGAGGTCAAGTAGAGGGCATGAGAAGTTAAAAAGAATAATTTGTATTTAGGAAAATGAGTATATGAGTATGATTTTTTTGGTCTGTGTCAGCCATTGTTATAAATTTCTGCTTTTCATATTATCAATAATTTTATTTTTATTTTATTTATTTATTTATTTTTGTCTTTTTCCGTGTCCGGCATCGGATTGCAACCCTCAGTGTTGCCCCCGTACCGGACCGGGGACCGGCAACGGGATCGCAAGCCTCGGTGTTGCTCCCGCGCCTCGCTCAGCCAG
>NW_007746006.1:21926-22402 GCF_000696425.1 Galeopterus variegatus
TAATTTTAAATATTTATTTATTTACTAAAAAATACTGAATGCTGACTTAAATACAAATAGGTTGAAAGTTGGCATCTAGATATCATCTCAAAGAAAAAAATGTTAATTCCTGAAAAAAATGTGTATGTAAAGTTTGTGTCCTATTTGCTTCTACTCAACAAAGAAGACTGGGGTAGGCAGGTTAATCTCTACTTGCTACCAGATTTGGGTCAGAGAATATCATTCTCTATATTTAGAATATATTCTCTCTATATAGGAAGAAAGTGTCCCTATAGATGTTTACTGAATATTTAATATGCCATAAATTTTAACTAGCTTGCAAAAGGCATTGATTAAACCAAACATGCTCTTAACCCTGATGTCTGTACAGGTGGGCACACATGAAATTTTTAAAGACTCAGATTTTAATGTCATATCTGTCATGAGGCCATTCTTTATATGATTACTACAGCCTTTTGATTGCTGACTAGGTGCTA
>NW_007746006.1:25571-26255 GCF_000696425.1 Galeopterus variegatus
TAATTACCCTAAATGTAAATGGATTAAATTCCCCATTCAAAAGACACAGACTGATGGATTAGTTTAAAAGTCTAGACCCAAATATATGCTGCCTTCAAGAGGCTGACCTCACCTGTAAAGCCACACAGTCTGATAGCAAAGGGAAGAAAAAAGATATACTAAGCAAATTGAAACAAAAAGTGAGCAGAAGGGCCGGCCCGGTGGCGCACTGCTACAGTGCGCCACTTGGGAGCGCGGCGGCGCTCCCGCTGAGGGTTTGGATCCCACACACAGACTGGTTCCCGCTCACTGGCTGAGCGAGGTGCGGGCACAACTCAGAGGGTTGCGATCCCATTTCCAGTCCCGGTCTGGTACAGGCATGACCCTGAGGGTTGTGATCCGTTGCCGGACACGAAAAAAAAAACAAAAAAAGAAAAGTGAGCTGAAGTAGCTGTTTTACATAGGATAAAATAGACTTTAAACCAAAAACCATTACAAAGAGACTAAGAAGGCTGCTATATAATGAAAAGGGATCTATTCAGCAGAAGACATAACAATCATAAATATATACATGTACCCAACACTGGAGCACCCAGATATATAAAGCAAATGCTGTTAGACCTAATGAAGGAGATAGATCCCATTTTGATAATAGTGGGGGACCTGAACACCCTTCTCTCAGCATTGGACAGATTATATAGGCAA
>NW_007746007.1:0-3755 GCF_000696425.1 Galeopterus variegatus
CCTACTTTTCTCAGGCCAGTCTCTTTCTCCTCTAGCTTCTGTCTGTGGTGGGTGTTCGGTCGCGGTGCCCACCCCGGAGCATGGCAGAGGCGATGCTGTCTTGGCTGGAAAACCTGGCTCGGTTTCCTCCCCTGAGATGGTGTTAAAGGTCTGCACTGGGGCTCCCCTACTTAGGTAGGACCCTCGTGTGGGTAGCCCCCTACTTAGGTAGCCCCACCGTAGTTTGCAGCTCTGGAGGCTCCATGTCTCCTGAAGAGGCTCATCCCACCACCCACACCCCCGTTCTTAGTGCTCCCACGTGGAGCTGGGTCCTCACCTCTGTGGTCACGAAGGGATGGGGCTCACCATACTCCCCACCTTGCTGCTTTCGAGATGTTCAGAATGAAGTCAAGAGATGGTGGGAGCTGGGGCGCTGGAGGGCAGAGCTGGGAGGGCAGGGGTGGTGGACGCTTCACATGAGGTGGAGTGGTGGGCTTCCGTGACTGGGGAGGACAAGGTATATGGTGGGACTGCGGGTGGGGTGGACAACCGCATGGCTACCCCCATCTGGAGGGCCACCACCTGCCATGCTGGTTGTTAGGGATTTGAAATCACTCCTGGACCTGGGATCAGGTGGCTGAGGTCAGGGGGAGCAAAGGTCATGGGAGGAGGGGTACCAGGAACCCAGAGGCCAGGCTGTTGGAAGCATCAGGGCCGAGGACATGACGATAGTCAGGAATTATGTTGGGAGTGACACTGAAGGAGTAACGGAGTCCAGGAGCTCACTCCTCAGAGTGGCAGAGTGTGACCTGGGGCTGGGCCATGACTGAGGAGGAGTGTGTGGGCAATAGAACCTGCCAGTGTGAGACTGGGTGGGTGGGGGGCATTTAGCGAGGAAGCAGGAGAATGGTCTAGAAGCAGCAGCGAGAAATAAGACGGCCTTGGTGGTCAGCGGGGTGTGGGAGAGGGGACCCCACAGGGGTCGTGGGGTCCTCGGGTTTGGTTCATGCAGAGTTTGAGGGTCGAGGTGATTTTGCTGCTGGCTGACTCAAGCCCCCGGGCTCCGTGGAGGGGAAGGAGAGGCGCGGAGGCAGGGCCCTGGAGGAGGGGGTATGGGGCCTTATGGGACGAGGGGCAACCTGGGGTCCCCTTCTTCTCATGGGGACCCATGCCATCAGGAGCAAAGGGTGGAATGAGCACTGTCTCGATGCCCAAGTCAGATGGGATGGGGGCCGTGGGTGCATGGGGGTCTGAGGGGACCTGGCTGGGTGCTGAGGCGCCCACGCGGTTTCTGCTGCTGGAGCTCGGCGTCCTGGGGGGCGGCGTCTCATTCCTAGTGGGTGGGTTTTCTTCTGTCCCCGGTGGTCGTCGACCCTGTCAGGGCCTGCAGGGCGGGCACCTTGACTCTTACCCATTTCGTCTTCCACCTATGTCATCTTCTGGCATTCCTCCTAAATCTACTCCGCTTCCCTCCCTTCCTTTCTCTCTTTCCCGGCTCCTGCTTTTCCTAGAGTTTCCTGTTTTCCACCATTGCGAACGTATCCCATCACCCAGCGTTTGCTGATGCTCTCGACTAGTAAATCTGTGGTTTTAGACCTAAAACCTGCTGCAGATACTTTTACTGATGGAGAAAGGATAGGTTGCTGTTGAGTTCAGGCTTCAGATAGTTTTGAATCAGGGTCTGTGTGAGCCTCAGTTTCCCTATCTGTACAAGGGCGATGGGAACAGTGCACACTTTTCACTGCTGTTGCAGGGGTTCACCAGGAAGCCCTTTGTGGGGCTGCGGACTGAGGCTCGTGACAGGCCTCCTCCTCATTGACCTCACTTGGCCCTTCCACTCGCCATGAGACGGTGCAGTGACCCCCACATGGCAGAGGAGAAAGCGGGTCTCAGAGAGGCTGGGGCTGCTGAGGCCCCATAGATGTGGAACTGCTGTTGGAACTAGGTCTAGGGGACCCTGCTGCTTGGACCTCTCTGGAGGCCCTGCCGTGTCTCCCCTCCACGACAGGACACGGGGGCAACATGCATCCAGCCTGGAGCAGCAGAAGCATCCTGGCAACCCGAGTTCAAGGGCTGGCATTTGCTGAATGATTCTGAATCCAAAGCCCTCTCCTCCAGGCAGTCTCCCGGCTTTCCAGCCAGGCTCCTAGAGGTCGCAGCAGCCATGGTCCCTGCCACACTGTGGGTTATAACCCCTTGTTCTCCAAATAACACCCTGCCCCCATCTCCTTCTTTGTTGAGTCAGCAAAGATGTGGGCACCCACCAGTGGCCAGGCGCTGCTCTGGGGGCATGGGGGAGACCCAAGAGCAGGACAGGCAGAGACCCCCACCCCATGAGCTAACATTGTAGTGGGGGAGTCAGAAGACTCTCTCCACAAGCGGACATACTTATATAAAGCATGTAGTGGGGCAGACGTGATTGGTACCGCTGAGAAATATGAACACGGGATGGGGGGCTCTAGGTGCTGGCAGAGTTGGCAGTTTTAGAAGGGATGGTCAGAAAGGTGACGTTGAGGTGAGACTTGCAGAAGCTGAGTCAGAGGCCCTGTGGATACTCAGGAATGAGCATCAAGGCAGCCATGACGTCAAGAGCAGACACCATGAGGCTGGAGCGGGCCTGGAGCCAGGGGAGGGGTCGGGGTCACGAAGGCTCTCCAGGCGCTGGGGTGGCACTTGAAGTTTAGGAGCAGAGGATGGTCAGGTGGATGGGATGGGCATTTTAGGATCACTGCAGCTACTGCATAAGGAAGAGACCCCGGCCCGGCTGGGGCAGGGTGGCAGGAAGCTGTAGCAGAGAACAGTTATGTGCTTAGAGCATTGTCTGGAGAGAGCTCCTGGTGGCTTTGACCAGGGCCATCGTGGTGGTGCAGGAGCAGTAAGAGAGGAGGACCGATGATGTTTGGAGCCTGTCAGACCAGCCATGTCCTTTGTCCTCTCTGTGAAAAACCCACTTAAAACAGGACCCCAGAGAGTCACTGAAAGGGGACATACCCTTCCAAGGCTCTTCGGGAGGCAGGAGGCTCCACAGCCCCTGCCCCAATATCCTTCTGTCCTACAGGCGGCAAAAGGGCCCTGGTCCCACCCTCAGAAGAGCAAGCCCCTGGCTGGGCACTGATTCAGGGAGTGACTTTTGTCAGGTCACTTGCTTTCTGAGAGCCTCAGTTTCCCCACTGGCTCTACGAGGGATGACTGGGGTCCTTCCAGCTTGCTGGGGACAATGAAGGGAGGAGAGCAGCCATCAGCACCGACTTCCTNGGTCCTTCCAGCTTGCTGGGGACAATGAAGGGAGGAGAGCAGCCATCAGCACCGACTTCCTTTTATTGCTGGGTGTCTGTTACCACCTGGAACAAAGAGTAGCATCTGTCCCCTTCTCTGCTGGTAAATGAGAACCCCTCCTTGTTCATTTCCACAATGAAAACACAAGCAAACCTCCCCCCGCAAACCTCCCCCCGCAGTCCTTTCAAATGGAAGCCTGACTCAGCCCGATCAGTGGCTCAGTCCAGTGAGACCTTGCGGAGGCCGCCCTGGGCCAGAAGCTGCCCTGGGCCGGGGGCCGCCATGGATGGAGCTGAACCAGCCACGGTCCCTGCACTTGAGGTGGGGCCTGTCTAGTGGGAAACGACATTGTGGTGGATGGGGGGGAGGTGTGCAGATGGCCGGGGGTGGGGGGTTCACCTTGGGGTGGGAATGTGGCAGTCAGGGACTGCTTCATGGAGCCTTTTAGCAGGATCTTGAATGATGCTTTAGGTTTGGAGAGTCGGGAGTGGCAGGGGAGG
>NW_007746007.1:4577-9809 GCF_000696425.1 Galeopterus variegatus
GGCAGGGAAGGGATGTTGGGCAGAGGAAGCAGCAGGAGCAAAAGCTGGGAGGTGTCAAAGAGCAGGAGGCAGCGAGCAGTCGGAGGTGAGAGGGGCCAGGAATGCATGGGAACAGGGAGGTGGCTCCAGCTAGGGCTGCGATGGGAGGCTTGAACCAGAGGTGGTGCCTTGAATGACCTAGTCCAGCCTGCCCCCTTACCTTGCTCTGATGTAGAGACAGGAAAGCAAACCTTCACATTCCCAGCCTCCCTTGCAGCTAGGCCTAGCCACGTAACTGAGCTCAGGTGACGAGAGGTGGGTGGAACTCCCTGGGACAAAACCATCCAATGCAGTGGCTTGTGACTGTCAGCCTTTGGCTTTCCTCTTTGTTCTGCCTGGAATTTGGACATGATGTCTGGATGCACAGCAGCCATTTTGTGACCCAAGAAGAGAGGCACACACTAAGGGTGGTGGAGCAAGAAGCTAGAAGGAGCCTCAGTGAGTCGCCTGAGTACCCATCAGCCCTGAGCTGTCTACTCCTGTGCAGCAGAGCTGTGTCACTGAGCATGCACGGGCTGGCGGGGTGCAGAGATCCCCTGACCCATCCTGGAAGCAGGGAGGCCTTTGGGAGTGGGTGGTGCTTAAGGCTGTTTAGGGTTCAGCCAGGCTCCACCCCTCACCCCCCAATGTCTGCCACCTCCTTTTAGGACCTGGGTCTTCCTCATGGGGGCATCCCTGGGGCCTGGCTTGACAGAGGCACCGGCGATGGTTTTTGCTGCTCAGGGGGAAGGACGGTGGCAGTGTCAGAGGATGAGCAGTGTGGGAGCTGGAGCAGGAAGGAGAGGAGGTGGGTGGGAAGCTGGGTGTGAGGAACAAGGAGACTTCTGGGTCTGCTGAACCAACAGCTTGGACACTGGGGTCTGGGCTGGAGATGGACGTTGGGATCTGTGAGCAGAGACTGGGTGGGAGGAGATGGAGAGGGAGAAGGGAAGCCTGCTGAGGGCTGCCCACATGGGCGGCTCAGGTGGCGGCCAGGGCAGGAGGCAGAGATGGGACGCAGGCCGGCAGGCAGCAGGGGAACCAGTGTCCTTCCCAAGGGCCTTCCGTGGGTGAGACTATATGAGTGTGCTGGACCTGCTATAACAAATGACCACAAACCAGGGGGCCTAAAACAACAGACATTTATTCTCTCACTGTTCTGGAGGCCAGAAGTGCACAGCGAAGGGTCAGCAGGCTGCGCTCTCTCTGAGGGCTCTCAGGGAGGGTCCTTCCACCAGCATCTGGTGGTCCCAGGCGATCCTTGGCTTGTGGACAATCTCTGCCTCCACCTTTACTTGGCCGCCTTTCCGTGTGTCTCTTGTGTCTTTTCTTCTCTTCTTATAAGGACACCTCATTGTATTTAGAGCCCACCCAAAATGCAAGATGATCTCGAGATCCTTAACTTACGACATCTATAGAGAACTTATTTCCAGATGAGGTCACATTCTGAGGTTCTGGGTGGACATGAATTTTGGGGTACACTATTCAACTCATACAGGGACTTTGGGTCAATTGTGGGTCCCAGAGGCTGCTGACACCCCCACCCCCAGGGGGAAGGTCACAGGAGCTGGGCCCACAGCCCCAGTTATTGGCTGTCTGGGCTTAGAGCCCCTGCCAGGAGCCGGCCGCACTGACGTGGGTGCCAACCGCAGCTCCGCTCTAATGTTCCCCCCACCCCCCAGGGGGAAGGTCACAGGAGCTGGGCCCACAGCCCCAGTTATTGGCTGTCTGGGCTTGGAGCCCCTGCCAGGAGCCGGCCGCACTGACGTGGGTGCCAACCGCAGCTCCGCTCTAATGTTTCCTGTAATTATGCCCCAGGCCTGAGAAAATCTCCCCTGCTGTCCCGGGGACACTTGGACAACGCCGGTGATGAGATCTGCCACGAGAAATTACTTGTTCCTGAGGGCTAGAAGCAATTTTCTGTCTGGGAATAATTAGCTCGAGGACCTGGGTAAAGCAAGCTAAAAACGGGAGAAATAGGTGGTGGAAATGTCTGTTTGAAGAGACTGTGAACAAAGCCCCGGGGCTGGGAAGGCGCGCCTGGGCCCCAGCTCGGCTGTCAGCGCCGGAGGCCACCGGAGCCCGGCTACCCTTGCAGTCCAGTGGTGCGACGGCGCCCGAGATCGCTTCTGCTCTCCCCTGCTGCCTGTGCGGGAGGCGGCGTGGCCGGGGCTGGGGGCGCGTGCTGTGGATTCGAATCGTGACCCCAGCATGGCCGGCCGCAGCCTCAGCATCCTCTTCTGTAGAGAGGACAATGTGACCACCTGTGGGCAGACAGGTGTAAGAGTGACACGGGCCGATGTGTGTGATGTGTGAGCAGGGGGCCGGCACTTAGTAGGTGCTCAGGAAAAGGGGCAGAAGTGTGGACTGAACAAAGAGAGAGGTTACGATGAATGGGAAAAGGTGGGAGATCTGGGTTCAACTCCACTCTCGCGACTTACTGGGCAAGCCACGGGGCCTGGCATGTCAGTTGACATCCCTGGGCAAATATAAAATGGGATAATAAAAGTAGGACCATTGAGAAGTGTGAGGAGAAGTGAAATCGTCTTGCAAACTGTAAAGTGCTGCCCATTTATGTTTTATAGATAACAGTAGGAAACGCCCCATCGCCACAGGGTGCCTGCTCGACCAGCAGTGTCTTTTCCTGTTTACCCCAATGGTTCTCAAAGTGCGATTTCTGGGCTAGCAAGTGTCTGCTAGGAACTTGCTAGAAATGCAAGTTAGAGTCCCCCCCCAACCCCGACTGCTGAACCAGAAACTCCGGGGGTGGGGTTGGCGTTCTGCGTTGCAGCAAGTCCTCCAGGGGAATCTGATGCACGCGAATGTTTGGGACCCACTGGCTTTCACGTGGGCTGCCCTTTTCCTGCTCAGAGCCCCCCAACGCGTTTGACTTCTCATCTGTGCCGTGACCCTCTTCTGAGCCTTCCCCAGAGCTGCCACTGCAGGGAAGGGTGACTGTCTGTTCACGGAGCAGACTCATTGACCTCCCAAATGAGGCCCCTAGATAGCGGTGGCCACAGTACACTGGAGACAGAGGCCACTGGTGAAGTCCCAATGCCTGCCTTTGTCCCAGGACTGGCTGCGGCACAGAACAAGGTGCTCACTGCCGAATCCCTCCCAACACGGGATTTGAGGAGACCCCATCACCTCTAAGAACACTTTTGAAACTGGCCGAGGAACCAGAAGTGCAGGAGTTTGGTTTTCTCTCTGTCACCATCCCTATGTGTGACTCTGAGTAGGTTTCGTCTTCCCTGGGCCTCAGTTTCCCCATCTGTATCATGGAAACATCAGTCTTGGACAATCTCAGTCTCTTCTGAGATGTCTTTGTCTTTCCAGCCAAATCCTGGAGCGGTCTCCCCCAGTTTTGCTTCTGACCTTGAGGTGGGAGACCCTCTCATGTCTGGACTCAGGGGCCCCTGGAGTGGGGGTCTTTTGATCTTGCTCCTGAAAACGTGGCAGGGATGTCAAAACCCAGGAGGGCAGCAGCCATGTTAGCTCAGGGCTGACGTGTCCTCCTGTGACTTCATCCCCCTCTGATGAGACGCCCCCCTTTCCCTGCCCTAGATTCTCCCAGCACCTTCCGTTTGAAGCCCGCAGCTGTTTCCTAAACAGCTTCTACATCAGTGTTTCTTGAAACTCCACTGTCCTTGATGTGTCAGGAGCAGATGGTCATGGGGTGGGGGGCACAGAGAGAAGACCCCTGGTTGGCCACATGGTCCCTGCCCCAAAGGCATCCTGGCATGAATTCAAGCTCTTCGCAGAGGAGTTAAATATAATATTGATGCTCCCTCCAGAGCCCGCCAGGGTGCTCTTGTGGGCAGTATGCTGGGGTGGGGAGAGGTGTTTGGAGAGGTGTACTTGGGACTGGTGTTAGGTCCAAACCCTGGCCTGCTACTTCCTAACTGTGTGACTTTGACTTTTGTTGTCTGAACCTTATTTCTTCACAGAAAAAAATGGGTCCCTATGCAAATGACGTCCCTTACATTGTGCAGTGTGCAACCTGTGGAGCTGTACACAGCACCCCTTTTCTTCTTCTTTGTAGAAATTGCTACCAGTTTCTCGTTTTACAGCAACTATTCTCGAGTGGGTTCTGTGATTTATTAGTTGGTGTTGCACATGAAAAGGGACTTTGTGATTAAATGCTGGATTGCTGAAGGGATGCCCATATCAGGTGGGTGGGCTGCACTGATCCTGGGAGAATCCAGTCCCTGGGCTTCCTTGGCAGGGCTCAGCTGCCAGCCCACTGCCTGGTCAGGAAGTGCCATAGGTTAGTTTGGCTCCCCCAGAAGCAGACCCGAAGGCAGGGATTCGAGGGTATGGGGCTGGGTATACTCTCAGCACATAGAATATTTATTGAATGAATACACAAAAGCTCGAATTGGTGTAACAAGTGGAAGCAGTGTCACACTCTGCTCTGGGTGCTGACACTTGTTACGTCAGTCTGGCCTCTCATCTGCCGTCCCATTAGTCAGGCTGCTTGGTGAGGGCAGAAACACACTGACTCACCTCGGGTCCCCACACATGGCCAGGTGCTTGTAGGAGCGGCGAGCTGTGGTTGGTCTGCTGCACTGGAGAGTGTGTGAGGGACTCATGGGGTTGTGAAAGCCCTGACGGGGTCCTGCCCAAGCCTGAGTGGTGAGGAGGGTTGGGGTGGTGAGAAGGTTTCCCAGACGAGGTGGGACAGGAGCTGGTTTCTGAAGGCTGACATTGCTGTGGATGCTAGATGTCCCCCGACATCCACTCTCCCATTCTTCAGGGACCAAAGAGATCCAGAGCTTTGGATGGGCACGTTGTCTGGGAATGAAGCCCCCCCTGTGCCAGCCCCATTGCATGGAGGGGTGGCTTCATGATGAAGTTTTGGCTAATAACATACAAGCAGAAATGTTGTTGAGACTTTTAATGCTTAAAGGGGACTCAGCAGGAGGTGATGCTCAGCTGAATGGGTGGACCTTGTCATCTGTCTGCTTTACTCTTCCATCCAGTCTGCAAGAACGTGATGGCTGGAGCTCCAGCAGCCATCTTGGATCATGAGGGAACCTTGGATCATGAAGCTGTGTGTTGAGGACGGAGGAGCAGAAATATAAATGTCAGTGTCCCTGACAAGTGACCAGCCATCACTCTGGTTCTCGATGTCCTACCTCTGAGCTTTTAAGAATGGGGAATAAGCAGCTTCTATCTCATTTAAAACTCTCTTATTTCAGATTTTCCTTTTGC
>NW_007746007.1:10735-14050 GCF_000696425.1 Galeopterus variegatus
AATGGGGAATAAGCAGCTTCTATCTCATTTAAAACTCTCTTATTTCAGATTTTCCTTTTGCATAGCTATACCTAACCTGACTGGTGAAGTGGAGAGAGAGAGCTCCCCATGGGCAGAGGGGAACCCCTGGCGTGTGCCAGGTGACGGGGGGACGTGTTCAGGTTGCTGATGCTTGGGCTGAGAGATTAGAGAGTGAGGCTGGAGTCCAGTAAGGGGCTCTGCAGTGTCCAGGCTGAGGTGACAGGGACTCAGCTGACGACTGTGCCAGCATCTTCCCATGCCAGAGTTGCACAGCATGCAGTGCTGTGGAAACTGCAAATGAGATGTGGCAGGGATTTATCAGGGGACTGGGTGGCCCTGACAGCATCATAAGCCATTAGGCAGTGCCTCTGGGGGAAGGAAATGGGGGGTTGGCTCCCGTCATCAATCTCCCAGAGGGACAGAGAGACAGAGGCGAGGCTCAGCGAGATCAGGAAGGGACAGAGAGCCCAGGGGGCCGTGGGAACCTCCCAGGGGTCCTCAGACTGGGAGCTCCAGGACAACTCCAGGCACCAGTGATGTCCCTGAGGATGGGCTTGCTTCTTCATTTCTTCACTGACTCAGGCCCAAACCCAAAGAACCAGCCCTCCCCGACCCCTTGCAGGAAGGTGCTTGGGTGAGAACATCAGTTAATGCCTCTGCTGCTCCTAGGGTTTTCCTGGGGCTTCAGAGAGCTGGCCAGACAATTACTTAGGAACACTGAAAGGAGATGGGGGGCCCTCAGGCCACTCCTGTCACCCCTCATCCCACAGATGAGGAAACTGAGGCCCAGAGAGGGACAGCAATTTGCCCACAGTGCCCCGCACAGCTGTGGTAGTGCGAGGACAGCACCTGCTCCCGGCTCCTTGCCCAGTGCTTCTGGGGCCCTGCAGGCTGAGTTCCAGATGCTTCCATCAGTTGTGTAGACTGGCCTTCCCTAAGCCTGTCTTTTTTATTTTTTATTTTTTATTTTTTTTCCTTTTTGTCTTTTTTCGTGTCCGGCAACGGGATCGCAACCCTCGGTGNATTTTTTTATTTTTTTTTCCTTTTTGTCTTTTTTCGTGTCCGGCAACGGGATCGCAACCCTCGGTGTTGCGCCCGCACCTCGCTCAGCCAGTGAGCGGGAACCGGTCTGTATGTGGGATCTGAACCCTCGGCGGGAGCGCCACCGCGCTCCCAAGCGGCGCACTGTAGCAGTGCGCCACCGGGCCGGCCCCCTAAGCCTGTCTTTAAATGCAGGGGTGATGACACCCAGGGCTACAGAGAGGCCACAGTGCCAGAGCCAGGATAGGGGAAGAAGGGGTGCTGAGCTGGGGGAGGGGTGTGTGTGCTAAGACCCCAACCCATACAGGGACTGGTAATATTTTATATCTCCCCTGGAACCCTCCACGTATGGCTGGAGGATTCCCTGTGGAACGCTGGTGTCACTCCCTGAAGCTGGTGGGTGGGGGAACCACGCCCAGGAGTCAGACTGTCAAAGGGAAGGTGCAGACTCCGCTTCTGCATGGGTTTGAGCTGCTGGGGTGGGGGTGGGGGGAGGAGGAGCAGTGGCCTTTTGTGGAGCTTTAGACTTGCAAAGTGGACCCCAGCTGAGTTCAGGCTCAGACCCCTGCATGCTAGCAGTGACAGGGAGAAGATCCCAGGAGAGGTTCAGGAGAGTGGCAGCTGCAGGGGCCAGGCCGAGGCCGGGTTATGGAGTAGTCCCGGCTGAGGGGTGCACGCTGGCTGGAGGGCGCATGGCTCATGCCTCCAGCTCTGCCAGGCCTGGGCTGTGCCTGCCCCAGAAGTCCCTCGGTCATGCCGAGCTCTCCTTCCGTCTCCCATAGCAGCCTGGGCAGGGCCCTTTAGGATGTGAAGAAATGGGGAAGGTTGGGAGGAAGGCTTCCCCTAAACAAGGAAAGCATTATGGGATGTGAAACACATGAGCAGGGCTGAAGACTGCAGTGGGGGTGGGGCCCAGAGACTGGCCACATGGGGGAAGGGGTTAGGGCTTGAAGATGCCACAGCCTTGGAGGAGGGGCGGGGCCAGGTCTCCATGGTTAACCTGGAGCGTGGGCTGGAGGCCTGCAGGGCACTGGCAGTCCCAGAGCCTGAGCTGGGGAGCCCAGAGGCCATCCCGGCTGGACCCGGCTTGTGCAGGCAGCTGCCCAGCCCTGCTCACACCCTCCTGTGACGACGACCTCACTCCCACGCAGGCCGTGCAGCCCCGTGTGGCCCCCCTGTCCCCATTGAGCTGGTCTGCCTCTGAGCAGCAGCCCTCTGGGATCTTGTCTTCAACCTGCCTGAATTATTTGCAGGATCCACCAGAGGAAACGCTGCCGCCTACTGCTACTCATGGTCAGGTCATCTGCTGGCCGCACCGAGGGTTCTGTGTGTGGAACTACAGAGCCCTCTGTGTCCTGAGCGCCCTGGGACAGGCACAGGGCTGGGCACCTCTCATGTCTCAGGTTTTCAATTCCTTGCCAGACCCAGAGATTTGCTCTCCATTTCATAGAGGAGGACGCAGAGGCACAGAGAGGCGAAGTGACTTGCCCAAGGCCACACGGCTGGTCCATGGCGAGTGGGGTCTCAGCTCAGGTCAGGCACTCTCACCACCTGTGCTGTTAACTCTCCATGACGATCTGGTGCCCAGGTCAGTGTCCCATTTCCCTGGGTCCCTCCGAGGTCGCCTGCTCAGCCGCCTCCCCACAGGTTCTCTGGGAAATGTGGCCTCAGTTCTGGGTAACATCCCTGTGTGGCTCTGGCCCATCTTCCATCTTTGGGCTGGTGCCTGAGGGTCTCTAGTGCCTGGACTGGTCCCTCTTCTGGGGACTGAGAGAGGATTCCCCAATTCTTCCCTCCTTTCTGACAGACCTCAGCTGGGCCACAGGGGCACCTGGCTGCCTCACAGGAGCCTCGGGCTCCGTCCCAGCTGACTGCCACTATGCCTCCGCTCCGGGCTTGGCAAAATGGCAAAAACAGGCCTGGCGCTGAGGCCTCAGATGCCTGCAAAGCCAGCGAGGAGCTGTTCCCTCCCACAGACTGCGTAGGCTGCAGGCCGCACGGGCCAGTCCCGCCCTCAGCCCGCCTCTTCCTGGGGCTGGGGACTGGACATCTCCCTCCACTCTGCTCCAGCCACCCTGGCTCCCCCATGGCTCCTCCAGGATGCCCACTCGCCCCCACCCCAGGGCCTTTGCACTGGCCGTCCCCTCTGCCTGGACCCTGTGTGCCGGCTCTTCTGTACTCGGGCATCCTCTCAAATGTCACCTCCTTGTAAGGCCTTCCCTGGCCACCCCGTCTCACGTGGCCTCTCACCCC
>NW_007746008.1:0-12556 GCF_000696425.1 Galeopterus variegatus
GTCGGTGATGGGCCATAATAATCATATACATTGTATATTGACAAAATAAAAATTTAAAGAAAAAAAAAAAACTGCACCAAGGACATCTGCCCTTTGAGCCTGCAATTTTGCTGTGTTACAATTCTTTATCTATAACAGAGACTTTAGCCTGGGGAAAGTTTCCTGTCTTTCGTAAGCTTAACATTTCTATGTGCAATTTTAAAAATTTAGGCCATACCTGAAATTACAGGGTCTTGGAAGGTAGGCCCTGTGAAATACATTTGCTTTATAAATGTTACTCTACACTATACACAACCATCTATACATACAGATGGGTGTATTTTTTTTTTTTAATAAAAATGGAATCAACAGTGTGTTTATTTTACTTTTCAGTATATTGTGGGTATCTTCCCATGTTTCTACATCAGGATATTCCACAGTTTGAAATATGATCACAGAATATTTCATTAAATGGGTTAAATATTTAATATTTAAACTAAACTTTATGAAAGACTCAGAAGTATTAAAAGGGAAATGAGTATGGATGGTAACATGCAGTTAGATAATCTGATTTATAAGGTGTGAACTTCACTTTCTGGATTCCTTGCCCAGCGAGTCAATCTACTTTATTCCTAATTTGCCTCAGTGGAGCTGAACTTTTACCTAACTCTCTGGGGAAACTTCAGGCATATCCATATTCTTCAAAACCCAGGCCCAAGTTCCTCTTCCTTTCTCATGGCATCTCCTATAAAAAATTGGCATCAGAATGTTTACCCCCACGCACAGGAGTGTGAGACAATGATATCAGAATGCAGTACACGAGCCTGACCTCAGTGAAGGAGAAAAGCTTAAACAGAGGGAGGGAGGCAATCTTTTCATTCCCTGAGATTAAACCATAGACCAATAAAGCTCCATTTGGCCCTGGAGTTCCATTATTATGTGAGTGTTTGCAGGCTGTCATGTGAGAGAAAGCTGTGATTTTTTCTGTACAGAATTAAGACCAATTTCTGGAAGATAAGATACAAGTTTACAGTTTAAAAAACTTCCTAAGAGTATAACAGAGCTGCTCTTAAGGTACTAATTCTTAAAGGTGACCCCCAAAACTTTCTTGAAGCCCCAAAACTCTCTCCAGGGCTGATATTGGTTGGGTAGAATTGACTGGCAGAGATGGTTTACACTGACTGGAAGGAAGGCTATGTTAAGATGGCTTTTAAGTTTAATTTTTCTTTTCTAGCCCAACATATGATCTGCTGAGGTAATACTTTGCTAGCTGATGTTGTGTCAAGCAACTGTTTTTCAGAATAAGCTGCTGAGTATACAGAAAAGTGGAACTGAAGAGAATCCATGTTATTTGATACTTAGATTGTTGTGGTCCTTATATGGAAATAGACTAGAGCATATACAGGACCTATTATTTCATGCTTCTAAAATTCTATCAGATTCTAGAAACTGACAACAGCGAGACTGAAAAATGAATTATTAAGTGGCTTGCCCATGTTACCATAATAACATAGCTAATAATGATGGCACCTTGGCCAGCCCGTGGCTCACTCAGGAGAGTGTGGTGCTGATAACACCAAGGCCCCGGGTTCGGATCCCATATAGGGATGGCTGGTTTGCTCACTGGGTGAGCGTGGTGCTGACAACACCAAGTCAAGGGTTAAGATCCCCTTACCGGTCATCTTTAAAAAAAAAAAATAATAATAATAATGGCACCTAAGTCTTTTAATTTCCAGTTCATTGTTCTTCCTACTACATGTTGAGTTGCCAATGGCCATATGGATTTTTATTGAAATGCTACTTATTTTAGCAGTATTTGAATTTTTAAATTATTGGAAAATCTTTAATATAATTAAGTAATATGAATAACAATATTTCCACTTTCCCACTTCCATTTCCATTTCAATTCAAGGAAATTGTAGAGAATATTCTTATTTTATAGAGAAGGGGTAGGCAAACTATGGTCCATATACTAAATCTGGCCCATAGTCCATTTGGGTAAATACAGTTGTCCCCCAGTATCCATGTGATATTGGTTCCAGGACCTCCCTCAGTTCCCTGATATAAAATGGTTTAGTGTTTGTGTTTAACCTATGCATATCCTCTTGAGTATTTTAAGTTATTTATAGATCACTTATAATACCTCATACAATGTAAATCCTATATAAATAGCTGTTATATACTGTATTGTTTAAAGAATAATGACAAGAATAAAAAGTCTGTACATGTTCAGTAGAGATGCCATTTTTTTCCCCTGTTTTTGATCGGTGGTTGGTTGAATCCATGTATGAGGAACCCGTAGATACAGAGGGTTGACTGTATGTAAAGTTTTATTGGAACACAACCACTAACATCCATTTATCTATTGTTTTGTCTATGGCTGTTTTTGTGCTGTAACAGCGGAGTTGAGTCATTATAACAGAGACTGTATGGTCCACAAAGCTTAAACTATTTATTGTCTGGCCCTTTGTAGAAAAAGTTTTCTGACCCTTGTAATAAAGGAAAAAGTTAAAAAGCAAACTATGAAAACTCACTAGAAAATGACTAGTTTAACTACTGGCAGATTTGAGTTGAGAGTACTGACTGGCCTTTTGAATTTTCCTTTGACCTCAAAATGTAAAACTGTGAGTTAAGATCTAATTTCCAATATTAAGTTGTAGGTAAATTAATAAAGAATATGATTTTTAAAACTAACATAGCATATTTATTTTGTTTAAAAAAATCAATGACTTAGTTCCAAGTACATGTCGAGGGATAAAGAGCCTGGGAAGTGAAGTTATAAATCCTGCTCTTGAAGAAACTAAGGAAATAAAATCAAAGCAGGGGGTGGGTTCCCCAGGTTTTAATTGTGACATTTTTAAATAGTGCCTTTTTTTCCCCTTTTTCTTAGAGACTGCTGTGTTAAAGAAAAGGATGTGACTTTCAGAATAATCCTGAGAAGGATGAGTCCAGATGTTCCTCTGCTGAATGATTACAAACAGGACTTCTTTCTGAAGCGCTTTCCACAGACTGTTCTTGGAGGCCCTCGACTCAAATTAGGCTATTGTGCTCCACCTTACATATATGTTAATCAAATTATCCTTTTTCTGATGCCATGGGTTTTAGGTGGAATAGGAACACTTTTGTACCAATTAGGCGTCCTGAAAGACTATTATGCAGCAGCACTTTCAGGTGGACTAATGCTTTTCACTGCATTTGTCATCCAGTTCACAAGTTTGTATGCCAGAAACAAATCAGTGACAGTGGAAAGAATGCTAACCACAAATATCTTAGCAGAGGAAGATGAGCATGAATTTACAAGTTGTGCTGGTGCTGAGACTGTCAAATTTCTAATTCCTGGCAAGAAATATATAGTCAATATAGTTTTTCATTCTGTTCTTGCTGGGTTAGTGTGTGGTCTTGGAACATGGTATCTGCTCCCAAATAGAATAACCTTGCTGTATGGCAGTACAGGAGGCACTGTTCTACTATTTGTCTTTGGATGGATGACATTATGTATAGGAGAATATTCATTAATTGTAAACACTGCTATAGAGACTGCAGCTTTCCAAACCCAGGATACTTATGAAATCACTCCTCTTATGAGACCTCTTTATATTTTTTTATTTGTTTCTGTGGATCTTGCACACAGGTAAAAACCTACCAAATGCTTTATAATGTGGTTTGTTTTTAAGTGTACATGGTAAAAGAGCTCATTTTAGTATTTTTTTTTTTTTAAATGAATCTCTGGATTAAAAATCATGAAGACCAAACCATTGGGTGATAGGTTGTTTTGATGATTAATATTTTAGAACTAATCTCTGTAAAACATTCATACTAAAGTAGTAGTTTGATCTGATTGAGTGTTTAAAAACCCTTTTTAAGATGAATTAAATAAGCAGTTTTTCAATCCTCTGTTGTACTTTAAATAAGGAGCTCTAAGTCTATAAGATAGCCTAGCTGAAACCTATGAAAAGAGATGGAACTTTCCTGTGGGGTAAAATGAAGAATTTAAAAGTTATATACATAAATATGTACAGATCGAGTGAATTTAAGGTGAAAGCTTATTTCTAATTTTTTATAGTAGCAATATATAGAAAGAATATTAATTTTTAAAATCAATTTGTTCCAGAAAAAAATAGAAAATAGTTTTAACAATTGTTTACAAAATTTTTTGATAACCCCCTTTGCTTGCGTTTTCTAAATCTGACTTATTTCTCTGTTTCTATAGATTGCAGCTTTCTTTCTCTTTCCCAGGTTAGTGTCCAGATAGAAATGTACAGGCATGTTATGGACTGAATGTTGGTGTTCCCCCAAAATTCATATATTGTAGTCTAAACCACACTGAGATGATATTTGGAGATGAGGCCATTGGGAGTTAATTAGGTCATAAAGTGTAGCCCTGGTCTGATGGGGTTAATGCCCTTATAAAAAGAGACACCAGAGACACTTGATCTCTCTCTCTGCCTTGTAAGAACACAGCAAGAAGCCTTAAGAGCCCTCACCAGAACCTGACCATACTGACAGGATCATGATCTTGGACCCAGCCTCCATACTGTGAGAAAATAAATTTCTGTTGTTTTAAGCCACACTGTCTATGGTTTTTTGTTATGGCAGCCCAAGCCAAGATTTTGGTACCAAGAGGTGATCCCACTTCTCCTGTAATAAATACATAAAAATGCAGAAGTGTTTTTGTAACTAGGTAGTGAATAGAGGCTAGAAGAGTTTTGACATGCATGCTAGAAATCTGGATGTTAAGGGTGATTCTGATGAGGTCTCAGATGGAAATTAGGAACATTTTATTGGAAACTGGAGGAAAGGCAGTCCTTGTTATAAAGTGTCAAAGAACTTGGCTGAACTGTGTTCTAGTGTTTGTGGAAGGTAGAACTTGAATGATAAAATTGGAAATTTAGGTAAGGAGATTTTGAAGCAGTGTTGAAGAAATAGCTTGGTAACTATTATAATAAATAGTTATTATAATAACTGCTTATAATAAAATGCAAAAGGAGAGAGTTGAAGAAGGAATTGTTGAACTGAAACAGTTGAAGAACTTGAAGATGTGGAAAATTCTCAGCCTATCCATATTGTGAACCATGTGAAAGCATGTTCTGAACAGAACATCAAGGATGTGGCTGGACTATCACTCAATAAGGAGCATGTGAGGAGAAACACTGCCATTCTGAATTGAAAGGGATGGAGATGGATGAAATGAAGGAAGGCTGTTGGACTTCTTGGGTTCGGCAGGATGGGATGATAGAACTATTCAGCTGTGACTGTGCACTATTCTTTTTAAAAAGGGAGAACAATGCCAAAGATGACTCAGAGAGCATCAGGGCACCACCTCAGTTTCAACAGGCCAGACAACCTCTGCCCAAAACCTTGGGAGCACTGCTCTTGAGAGTCACAGGAGCAGGACCCCTGCCTAGAGCTGTGGGGGTGACTCTTCTCAAAGCTGAAGGGGCTTAAAGAGCTAAAGAGAATTATCCTCAAACTTTAAGAGCTAATGGAATTTGCCTTGCTGTGTTTTGGACTTCCTTGGGATCCATCACCCCTTCCTTTTTTCCTGTTTTTCCCTTTTGGAGTAAGAATGTCTTTCCTGTGCCTGTCCCACAATTGTATTTTGGAAGCACGTAACTTGTTTGTTTTCACAGGTTCACAGCTAGAAAGGAATTTTGCCTCAGGATGTATTGTACTTCCAGTGTTAGCATATCTTATTTAGATGATGCTTAGATGAGACTTTGGACTTTAGACTCTAGAGTTAATGCTGGAATAAGTTAAGACTTTTAGGGCTGTTGGGATGGAATATATTCTGCATGAGAGAAGGACATGAATTTTGGGTGGCCAGGGAAAGAATGTTATGGATTACAGCATGCCCCCCCCCTTCAAATTCTTATGTTGAATCCCTAAACCCCAATGTGACAAATTTGAAGATGGGGACATTGGGAGATAATTAGGTCATGAAGCCTGGGCCCTGGCCTGGTGGCATTAGTGCCCCTATAAAAAGAGACACCGGAGAGCTTGATCTCTCTCACTTTACCATGTGAGGACACAGCAAGAAGGTGACCAACTTTAAGCCAGGAAGAGAGCCCTTCCTTACCAGAACCTGACCATGCTGGAGCCTGATCTTCCAGCCTCCAGAATTGTGAGAAAATAAATTTCTGCTGTTTAAGCACCTAGTCTATGGCATTTTTTTATGGGCTGATAAGGCATTTAAAAATGTTCAGTTTGTATACTGAAACTGACCTTTTCATGATTATCTGATTTGCTATTCCTTAATTCTTAATCTCTTCTACTCATGCTACATTTATGGACCAGTGGACAATATAATACCCATGTAGTTCTTTATCTAATTAAATATGAAAGAGGAGAAGTAACCAATGGGAAATTGATTTATAATTGGTTTCTTAATACTATTTCCATTTATTAACTGTAAAATATATTGCAGTTAAATGCTTGATTTTGAAAAGTTAACAGTAAAATTGAGTTTAAATGTCTGCATACATATGATGTCTTTTAAAAGATTTAAGATTATTTTCAGAATATAAGTTCTTGAGTTACTATCTTATTATGCCATTTCTGAAGTCAGAAATTTTATTTCTGCTGTAATACACCTTAGCATTTAAAATGATGTCCTAGGTTCTTTAATTTTTCAAAATATATCAGTTAAGTTTTAATTTGGTTACCTTGATTTTTTGCATTGCTCATTTCTAAATGAAAGTGCATAAAAAGTTTTTTACTAAATTTTTGTTGGATTTAATATACAGTTTTAATGTTCAAAGTTTGATCATTATAAAGATACTTTTTGTTTTTACTATGACTAAAAGAAAAGACAAAGGCAGTCCCCATATCCATTTTTTTTTTCCTTTTTGTCTTTTTTCATGACCGGCAACGGATCGCAACCCTCAGTGTCGCGCCCGTACCGGACCGGGACCGGCAACGGGATCGCAACCCTCGGTGTTGCACCCGCACCTCGCTCAGCCAGTGAGCGGCCGGTCTGTATGTGGGATCCGAACCCTTGGCGGGAGCGCCACCGCACTTCCCAAGCGGCACACTGTAGCAGTGCGCCACCGGGCCGGCCCCCCATATCCATTTTTAAAGAAGAAATCAACAGGTTTATGCAGGAAAATTACCTCCCATTTCACTTCTAGAAAATTTTAGCTTGTGATTAACAAAATAATAAAGAATTGAGATGATCTTTATACAGCAGGTGTGATAATGTAACTAAGTGATGTATGGAATGCGTGTGCTCTTCAAATTTGGACAGTTGTCAGATATATCAAATTATTTCTTAGTTTTATTTCGGAGGATGTAAAAGAAAGCTGAAGAGATGAGCCCCACAGTGTAGCAATCTTTTCTCTTTTCCGATTCTTTATTCTACCCAGTAGAGTGTCTAATAATAGTTTTTAAATGACTTTTTCTGTGCATGTTTATCTTATCAAAGACAAGCATTAAATCTTCAATGCTTAGGTAAGAGACTCAGTAATTGTTTGAATGAGTGCTGCTCATTTACATTGTCTTAGCTACCATAAAAAACATTTTTTTTTCTTGGCATGTGGATCTTAGAAAATGGGCAGATTTTGAAATATTTTTATTGGTTGTTAGGTTCAAAACAAAATTTTTTTCTTAAGGGCTGAGATTTTTTTATCCTAGAAAATTCCTGTTACATTGTCAGAAATATTAGAATTTAAACATTTTTCCACATAAAAGAATTAATGGCAATAATTATCTATTTGGGACGGGAGAATAATCACAATGTTTGATTACTTAAGTTATGTGAACTTATATCTATTTACGATATCTTTTTACATAAATACTGTGCCATTGCATCATTTGAGAACAAAAATAGATTTAGGGGTAGAATCTAGGGGTAGAATCTAATTTCGGTAAAATGTTTGCCCAGTGTGCATTATTTTTATGCAAATTATCCTACCTTTGAGTATGTTTGCAAGAGGAGTGTTGTCATTGACATTCCTCTGACTTGTGTGTGGTTTGATTTTCTTTTTCACTTGAACGTTTTCTTCTCAGAATGAAATAAATTTTATTTGCCAACTACATTACAGAAAGTATTGTTCTCTAACTTAGCATCACATTGTTAACCTTGTGTTTATTAATCCTCTGTTTATATAAATGTGAAGTATATACATTATGAGGCAGAGTACTAATGCACTGGCATAGTCCTGGTATCTGTGTGAGCAAACACACTATGTCATATTATATCCATAGTTGCTATACATTTGTTTCTGGGCTATCACCATACATTTAAGTGGGTAGTTATTGCAAAAGTTCTCTTTCTCCTTGACTTTGATTCCTACCAGCTCAGGTATTCAGGTACAATTATGCTGTAAGTTTTGAGATATAGTTTCCATTTTTGAAAGCTACCTTTAGAACTCCATGAGTACTCTGACTTTGTTGGTTTCTGGATATGATGTTTGGTTAGCCTTATTCCAAAACTTCAGGAAGACAGTCAGCCTTCCATATCTGTGGTTCTCAATCCGTAGATTCAGCCAACTATGGAAGGAAAATATTTGGTGGGGGGAGAGAGGAGAGGATGGTTGGGTCTGTACTGAACATGTACAGACTTATTTTCCTTGTCATTATTCCCTAAGCAATGTGGTATAACAATTATTTACATAGCATTTACATTGTATTAGGTATTATATATAATCTAGAGATGATGTAAAGTATGCTGAAGGATGTGTATAGGTTGTACACAAATAATATGCCATTTTATATCAGGGACTTGAGCATCCATGGATTTTGGTATCTGTGGGAGGTCCTAGAACCAATCCCCTGTGAATATTGAGAGATGACTATATATTGGTAATGTTTATCCTCTTATGCTTTAAATTTTTATTATTTGAAACAGTTTAATGGCATTATATTTAACTGGTAAGTGCTATAAGAAGTATCAGTTTCTCCACTTAAGGAAGAGATAGTTCCTACTTTATGAGGAGATTGTATTGTACAAGTTTGTATTCTCAAATCCATACTATTGCTTATACAAAATAGAAAGTATTATAAATGCTAGTTAACTTCTAGGTAACCCACAGAGATAACAGTCATAACCTAAGTTGTTGATTTATGATATTAAGTCTACTGACTTTAAATTCTGGGACCTGGGAGCAGGACAGTACAAGAGAGTAGGAAAAGACGAGCTTTCTCTTTGTTAGCTGCTATTGTATGAGCGTCAGTAAGGCTTTGGCTTTCCCAAAGTTACTTGAAATTTTAAATTATAAAGTTTTAAACTCTAAAGAATCATTGGTGGAACTTCAACCAATGTAGTTTAGACATTTAGGGAAGAAATATTTCTGCTCTGGCCTCAGTTCGGTTTTATAAATCCCTGCGTTCAATTTTATTACTCTTTGATGATAACTTTTAATTACTTCATCCCTCGTTGCACATTTGAATCCATATATTCTCTAAATGCTAAGTTTGTATACAATGAGATAGGGGTAGTTGTTGGCATAAGGGAAGGACAATGGTCACAATTTATATGTGTTGATCATTTGTGATTTGGGACTAGGACCTTTCTGTAAGTGTTCTTTTGTTTTGGAGTGTATGTTACTGTGTGGTGTTTGTTTTTCCTGGAGAGATCCTCATCTATATATTAATTTGTATGATTTAAATGTTTTCTTTTTTTTATAGATTTATGGTAAATATACCAGCTCTAGAACAAATCAATCAGATTTTACACATCTTGTTTATATTTTTGCCCTTTCTGTGGGCACTTGGGACTCTGCCCCCACCTGATGCACTTTTCTTATGGGCAATGGAGCAAGTTTTACAGTTTGGCCTTGGAGGATCATCTATGTCAACCCACCTACGGTAACTTTTTTAAAATCCTGATGTTATATGTAACTAATTCTTAAAGAACATTTTTCTTTTCAAGTAAATCTTTTTTTTTTTCTTTTGCAGGTTATTAGTAATGTTTGTCATTTCTACTGGAACAGCTATAACATCATATTTCATTCCCAGCACTGTTGGTGTGGTTCTTTTCATGAGTGGACTTGGATTCTTACAGAGTCTTAACTTAAGTGACATGGGTTTTGTCTTCAAACACAGTGTGACCAGACACAGAGTTGGAAACAAATCTAGAATGTTACCCAGTGGTTCAGAAAAACAGTTTACATGGAAGGAATGCCTTTTCTACATCATTGTATTAGTCTTCGCTCTCTTAGAAACTAGTTTGCTACATCACTTTGCTGGTTTCTCACAGGTTTCCAAAAACAGTTCCCAGGCTATCGTTGGCTATATTTTGATGATACTACTTATAATACTGTGGATACTTAGAGAAATTCAAAGCGTCTATATCTTTGGGATTTTCCAAAACCCTTTCTATCCAAAAGATATACAGACTGTGACTGTATTCTTAGAGAAGCAAACAAGGCTCATGAAGATTGGTGTTGTCAGACGGATTTTGTTAACTTTAGGTAGGAAGATAAAATCTGCTAAACTTGTGTTATAAACCATATCTAGGAAGTGTTCAAAAGTATTAGTGGAATTCCTATATTTTTGTGGTATGCTGCATACAAGTGTTTGTTCTTTTATGTTTTAGCTTTTGCTCATTTGTTTTTTAGTTAGTTTCTTAAATGTGCTATCTAAAAAAATTCATATTTGACAGAAAATATTGTAGAAAGAGTTACTTTGCCTTGATTATATCTATCTCTTGTTTTGTTTAGTGTCACCTTTTGCTATGATAGCATTTCTTTCATTGGACAGTTGCTTAGAAGGGCTGCACTCTGTGTCTGTCTCCATTGGATTCACAAGAGCTTTTAGAATGGTAATCCTAATATGTACTTTATAGTATTTTCCTAGTGCTAAGTTTAATTGTGATTTTATTTAACTCTCACAATTTGCTTAGATTATCAGATTCTACCTAATAAAAGTGGATAATTTGTATACTGCAGATATGGCAGAATACAGAAAGTGCTTTATTGGAGACAGTCATTGTATCGGCAGTGCCCTTGTTGATGTCTGGCACAGACTTATGGTGGAACAGAAGCCTGGATACAGGAATCAGACTCTTACTGGTAAGTATATTTTTTAATAGTTTTATTGAGATATTTGTTTAGGTATTTATTGGGATATTGAGATATTTCACATACCATAAAATTCATCCATATGTTGTTTAGTGTTGTACATTGAGTTTTGTAACCATCACCACAATCTAATTTTAGAACATTTTCAACATCCCAAAAAGAAACTATACATTAATAGTCCTCATTTCTGCTCTCTTTCCCACCCACCACCCACCACCCACTACCCACTTCAGCCTCAGTAAGTACTAATCTTTCTGTCTCTCTGGATTTGCCAACTCTGAATATTTCTCATGAATAGTATTATGCAGTATGTGGTTTTTGCATCTTTTTTTTTTTTTACTTATATGTTTTTAAGATTCATTCATGTGGGCCAGCCCCATGGCTCACTCAGGAGAGTGCGGTGCTGGTGGCGCCGAGGCCGCAGGTTCAGATCCTATAAAGGGATGGCTGGTGTGCACACTGGCTGAGCGTGGTGCAGACCACACTGTGCCGAGGGTTGCGATGGCCTTCTCAGTCAAAAAAAAAAAAAGATTCATTCATGTTGTAGCACATATCAGTACTTAATTTTTTTTGTACCAAATAATATTCCATTGTGTAGATATACTGCATTTGATTGATTCATTCATTAGATGATGGATATTTAGGTTTCCAGTTTTGACTATTAACAAGAACAAATAGTCAACTCTAAATGTAAATGGATTGAATTCCCCACTCAAAAGACATAGACTGGCTGAATAGATTAAAAAACTGGACCCAGCTATATGCTACCTAAAAATGATTACCTCACCTTACACACACAGACTAATAGTTAAGGGAAGGAAAAAGATATACCACACAAATGGAAGCCAAAAATGAACAGGAGTAGGTAGTCTTCTATTGGATAAAATAGACTTTAAAACAAAAACTGTAAAAAGAGACAAGTAAGGTCATCATATGATAAAGGGATCTGTCCAGCAAGAGGATATAACAGTCATAAATATGTTGCCCAATATTGGAGCACCCAGATATATAAAGCAAACACTATTAGACCTAAAAAGAGAGATACAGAAGATACAAAGATGGCGACGGGTCTGGAGCGGCTGCGTCAGGAAACAGCGCGATCCTGAGAGCTGTGTGCTGTGGTACCAGAGTATTGACTGCATTTCCAAGAGCAACAAAGGACGAATAATTCTTTCAACAATGATCCTACATCGACAAACGGCAGCGGGTTCGAAGTTTTGGGGCTGACACAGAGAAGGACTCCTGGGGGCGCCCAGGCCCGGCTGCGGGAACAAATTAGCGGCCCAGACGGCAAAGGCCGGGAAAGCCAGCGGAAGACTACGCAGAGGCGGACTGAAGCACCCCGGACCGGCCCACCCTGTGACCTCTGTGAGTCACCCCCAGCAAAGTCCCACTTGTGGGGCGAAGCCCGACTACTCCCCGCCCGCCTGGCCCCCGCCCATCACACCAGGCTGGGCGCCCACAACAAAGCTGCCTCCATTTTCTAGGGTGGGGTCTGTGAAGGCTGGCATAGTGAGGGCAGGCCAGTCATCTCTGTTTGGCGTGGCTCCCTGCTGGGA
>NW_007746008.1:13556-14049 GCF_000696425.1 Galeopterus variegatus
CTGGGACGTGCTATTTGCTTACCTTGACGCGGGGCACCCCGGGGCCTGTGGACTGGCCTATAGTCCCACTCTTCCCGTGGATCTCAGACGGGGCTGGCAGCGTGGGAAGTCCCCGGCCAGTGTCAGGGGGGCTGGGAAGAGAAGCCCGCCCAGATCGTCTCTCCGCCACACCCTGGGCGCCGGCCACAGATAAACTCCCTCTTCCCAAGAGGCAGATTCCATCTCTGGGGACCTCAGTTTGGAAGAGCCCCTAACTGATTTCTGGTGGGGAGAGGGGAGCCCGGTGTCCCCTTCGAGTTACATTGAAGTGTACCAATCAGGTTTCTAAGGGAGCCGACGCTCCCCCCGAGGAGTTCAATCCCGGCAGCCGCAGAGTCAGGACACCTGCTGGGCAGGGTGGGACACGGCACAACTTTGATGACTCAACTGAATAGTCAAGGTTTGTAGAAGACACGCCTCAGCCCTGTCCTGAGCACACAGAGTGGGGAGGAGC
>NW_007746009.1:0-14045 GCF_000696425.1 Galeopterus variegatus
TACATTGGCGTCCTAGTTGGTGAGGTCAGCGGGTCTTGAGGGAGGAACGTGCAGCTTCTGTTTTGCTTGCAGGCCAGGGTGCTCATGGGACCATTCTCCTTTTTAACCTGTTCAATCAGCCAGTCTATGAGCAAGTATTTCCTGAGACCTGAGGTGTCAGATATTGAAGAAAGCTCTAGGCTTGGCTCCCTAGGGAGCACGAGGAATGAGAAGGCAAGGACCCCCTCTTCCTCAGAAGGAGCTCACAGTCCAGTTGAAGGAAGCATGAGAGACAGGTGCACGTGAAAGGTTAAAGAGCTTGTCCTAGCCTGAAAGACAAGACCCATGGGAACGATTCAGGAAATGTCATACAGCAATGTGTTCTCAGCACTACAGAGATCAAAAGAGAGGAATGAACAGCCGGGGCACAGGGGCGAGGTGCAGGCTTCTGGGCTCTGGTTATGAACTATGGCTCCTTGGCCTCTTGGCTTTACCTTTCTGAGCCTTAGTCTCCATATCTCTGTAATGGGCATGGTAATACCTGCTGCACAGAGATGTGGTAAGCATTTAGCTGGATAATGTGTAAGAAGGACATAGCAAATTGCCTGACAGAGGGGAAGCCCTCGTGGTAGCTAATTTATCGTTGCTGGCTGCAGGGGTCAGAGGTCTTTGGGGAGGCTCTGGAGGTGAAGGCTGAGCCTAACCTTTCGCATCTTTTGATAAGGTAAGGATGGAGACCATGCAAAGAGGACGGTGGGCTGCCCGTGCCCCCTCCCACTGTGGTCCGCTCTTTGCCTGGTGCTGGGTGGCCCATGGCACCAAAGAGCTAACCTTTCGCATCTTTTGATAAGGTAAGGATGGAGACCATGCAAAGAGGACAGTGGGCTGCCCACGCCCCCTCCCACTGTGGTCCGCTCTTTGCCTGGTGCTGGGTGGCCCATGGCACCAAAGAGCTAATGCCTGTCTCCTTTGTCTCTGTCCTCTTGTTTCATCAGCGTCTCTATGTGAGAAGAGAAAATGATCTCTGTCTCTTTCCAAATCCTAACAAGGATGAATAATATCTGTGGACATTCTTTTCTATTTCTTAGGCCCTTCCCACTGCTTATGAAAGGCCTGTGGGCACACCGTGAACTATTTGCAAAGAACAGAAGAGTGCAAAGAAGCAGGAATATAACCTCCCATAATCACAACAGAAAAATCTACTACAGTTCATGTTTTCTTTATTTTCTCCCAACAGTGTTACTGTGCATTTTTCTTTATAATGCCAAGATTCTAGAGTATGTACAATTTAATATTCTGCTTTTCTCCTTAACATCTTATCATCGGCATCTCCTTGTGTCATTGGGACTCTATAGACATTTTTAAATGACTGATAACTCATCTTATGGATATTCACCCCTTTTCCTTCTATTTGTTCTTTAGTTTTTCCTCTCTTTTGCTGTTATAAATGGCAATGTATTAAATATCTTTCTGCAGAATTACGTATATTACCTCACTTGCTCATTTGCTTAAACTTTGAATGCCTGCATTGTGCAAGACAGTGCACTTTTAGCCCTGAGAGGGAAAGGGCTTATAGATGCACAGTTTGACATTGAGAATGGTATGGGGAAAAGACTTAATCTTCAGATAAACCATATGAAACAGAAAAAAGGCACATATATGAAGTATTTAATGCACACAGTTTTGTGATGCAGGTATCTGTAGTAACTGGCTTGTAGTGGGACCGTGGGCAGGCTTATTGCCTTGAGCCTCAGTTTCCACACCAGTACTCACTAGGGGCTTTCTAAGCTGCCTGCTCTCTCTGACAGTCTGTGGTTCTAACTGCAAATGTAAGATCACCCAAGGATCCATCTATCCTCATGATTCACTGAGGCTGTTTGTGTTTGGAGCATTCCTGGTGCACAGATGATGTTGTTGATGGGCTTAGACACAGTCTGTTCCTTTCCCCTCTCAGTCATGATCAGAGTGTTCATTTTCTCCTTTTTCATCAGTACTTCAGGGGTTGACTGCACCTAGTTCTTTTGGGAATTAGCACAAACATGATAGATTTTTATAAAATTGTACGCTCAGCAACTAAGTATAGACACTTTACTGAACCCTGACTTGCCAAGTGAGAGGTCCCCTTTAAAAGTCAAGAGGAGTAAATCTTGGACAAATGGGAAGGATTCTTGTTGCATAAAAACCATAATAAACTCAGAGAACGTATTGTCCTGAGGAGCAGTAAAGGCATAAAGTAGAAGAGACTTTTAAAAATGCCATAGAATTAAAGGCCAGAGGGTATCTGGTACCTGCAGGGTATTTTAGCCAGGTGATTTTATGCGGCAGTGTCCAGGATCCACAGACACTGGATAATGGCTCCCAAATTTATGAGGTATTGTCTTCAGCTTATAAATAACATGACTGAGAGCACATAGCACATTTAAGAAGGGACTGAAGGACCAGCTAATTTCCTAAAAATAGCAGTTTCTTGCTGGTCCCCGGCTTTGCTGCCTCAAAGATCTTAATTTTAACAATACACACACAAAAAATCTAGTTCAAGGGATTGATCAATACTCAGCTAACTCTTGAATGACCAGAGATACATCTCTAAAGGAGTGTGGTTGAGTGGAGTGTCATTGCCTAATGACAAATGACAAGTGACAAAGTGCCATTCTCCCACTCCTTACTCATAACAGTCATCCTTAATTCATCAGGACACTCTGGCTAAGCCAAGATGTAAGCTCAGAATCCTTCTTAACACAGCGACCCAAGCAGCCACTAGCAACCAACGGAGGTCATTTGCTTCTGGAGAAAACCCCTCTTGTCATCCTTACGTAGATTCTTTATCCTGTGGGCAACGCCATATGGGAAAACAAGTCACCCTGTAGAAGGTTCCTTGGTGAGCACAGACATCGGTGGCCTGATAAATTGCCTTTCTTCACTCTAGGGATGTTTGTTCAGGGAACTAGTTTGAGTGAGATTCATGAGTGTGGGAAAACATGGGTATTCTTTTTGCTGTCAGCCACCAGAATGTCCCCTGGTTCGTGTTATGATAACAAGTTACTTGTAGGCACTTTCCAGAGGCTTGTCCTTGTGTTTTATCATGTGTTTTCCATAGCAACACCTGTGGGATCCACAAGTTTGGTATTATCCTGTGGCACAGATGATGGAGGCTCAAGGAAGACAAATGACCTGAAGAAGGCAAATCACACAGCACAGGGCTTTTCCTGGATACCAGGTGTCCTGCTTCCAGGTGTCAGTTCTCTCATTTTCTTCACCTGTTGAGTTTGCTGTACTGTGAGTTCCTGCATGGAGGGGCTGTGACTTATTGATTTCTGTGTCTTTGACTACTTTTCCTCCCCAATCTCAAGTACTATGACTAACACATGGAAGAGCTCAAGAAAAGAATTATGGCCTACAGGGCGGCAGAAGATTCATTCATTCATTCATTCATTCATTCATTTATTCATTCACTCAAGCAAGAAACAGGGAGATTTATGGCCTACAGGGCGGCAGAAGATTCATTCATTCATTCATTCATTCATTCATTCATTCATTTATTCATTCACTCAAGCAAGAAACAGGGAGATGCCCCCTCCTCCCTTCCATGCTGGCCTTTCCCAGTCTCCACTGGGATTGTGCCCTGAGCTTTAATCATAAGGGGAGGGTTCTGGCTAAGAGATTGTTCTGGGCACAGACACCTGAGCAGCGGATGATGACATTAGCAGTCTACTGGAGACATTTTCTTCCCCCAAAGGGGCTAGTCATTAAATCCTTCCTTACAGCCTATGATAGCAGTACTGGGATTGTGCCCTGAGCTTTAATCATAAGGGGAGGGTTCTGGCTAAGAGATTGTTCTGGGCACAGACACCTGAGCAGCAGATGATGACATTAGCAGTCTACTGAAGACATTTTCTTCCCCCAAAGGGGCTAGTCATTAAATCCTTCCTTACAGCCTATGATAGCAGGAGCCAAAAGCCTAGACATGGGGATAGAGCTGCATGTGTCCTGAATAAAAAGATCCCTGTGCTAAAGGATGCAGGATGGTGGCCCTGCCTGAGCTGCAAAGGGAGCAAAGGACTTGGGGAAGAGGGGCCCCCATGCTGGGTTGGCGCAGGGTGAGGCAGCAGAAGAGAGGCCAGCACCAGGAGGGAGTGGGGCTCACCGGGGTGGGACATAGATTGGATTTAGGGCCATGGGGAGGGGTGGGAAGCCAAAACAGCCCAGCTCAGCTCCCTAATCCCTTTCTGGGGCCATCTTTGTTTTCTGATTAATAATGTGTTCCCTTTGGAGATGGCCTTTTGACATGTGCTAATTATAAATTGTCCTTTAGTGCATCATGAGAGTTCTAATAATTAGAATTTCTAATTCGAGCCCTCTGAGCTGCTCCCAGCAGCGTTATCCTGTGACAGGAACATTGGATTCATTTGCTCTTCTGCTGAAAGTCACTGTAGGAGGCTCACAGCATGCAGCCTGGTGGAAGGATCCAGACTTTGGGGTGGGGGTAGAAATTTCCCCTTGCAACCCAGTACATATATCCTGGAAGACCTTTCTGTTAGTGGTTTGTGCATTTTTAAAGAGGAAGATTTTCAAATCAAACTGACAGGGACTAGAACCCTGGACTCTGGTCCTAGCCCAGCCAGAGCCTTGTTGTGGGACCCCGAGTAAGGGATTCTTTGGATCTAAGTTTCGTTGCCCAGAAACCAAGGGAATCAGATCTGTGATTGCCAAGGTTCCTTCCAGTTCTGAGATTATTTGAATCTATGAAATGTGCTAATGGTGTGTTCTGGGTTGAAGCCCTGAGATCACGTTTTGTCTCTGCCAGTGCTAGTTACATGAATTCATTTGTAAGTAATTTGACAATGAAATATTAAGTAAACTTGTTCAAGGGGAAGGTAAGAGCTCAGGCCCTGTGTTTCTTCTGCCCTGCCACATCGTCTTACATAACCTCCCCTTGTTTTAACTCAGTCACCTCTGCAAAGACCCTGTCTTCAAGTACAGTCCCATCCTGAGGTCCTGGGGTTAGGACTTCAATATATGGATCTGGGGAGGACATGGTTCAGCACATAACACTCCCTGTCACATTATCCTGGGCCTGACCTACACATCTTTGCTGTCCGACTGGCCTCCATAGACATTTGCGTTTTCCCCCATCTTCTGCTGGAGGTCTTGGTGAATGATCAGGAGAGAATGTGAGACCACAGAATGGAATGAATGTGCCAGGGGTGTTAGAGGGAAGCAGGAGGGGCTGCCCATGCCACCCCCCACCTTCATCCTGGTGACTGCTGCAAGGACTGGCCCCCAGTGAGGTCGTGGAAGAAATGCAGCTGGGCTCAGAGGGGAGCTGGCAGTCCTGTTAGGGAGCCTCACTGATTAAAATATCTTTGTTAACCGACCCTCAAAGAGACATATTTATAGCATGGAGACATGTCAGTAGGGATCTAATTTGGATCAGGACTCTGGGAATCTTATTTTTAGGCCCAGAGGAGAGCCCCGCAGGCAAGTGACCAGGAGGTCTCCTGTGGCTTTGTCTTTATTCCATCGAATCAGAGACTCTCAAGGTTGGGAGAAATTTGGAAGGTCATGTCCACCCATCCTTCCACCTCATGCTTATATCATTGCTCCAGTGTCCCACCGAGAGACTCTCTGACCTCTTTTTAATGCCTCCAGAGCCAGGGAGCCAATTTTCATCTAAGGATGACCCTCCTATCCTATGAAAGTCAGGTTCTTATGAAAAGCAAGAGGAAAATTTCCTCTTTCCAAATCTTCCATCTGCTGGGTCCAGCCTTGGGGATACAGCACTTGTGTCTGGCCCCCTAGCAGCTCTGCAGACCCTTGAAGACAGGGCTTAAGCTCTTCCTGGACTTCACTGCTCCAGGCTAAGGGTCCCCGTTTACCCTTCGGCAGCTTCTCTCAGGAGAAAGTTACAAGAGCCTTCACCACCCTGTTTCTGGAGGGATGTGAGCATTCAGTTCGGGGGTCTAGCAACTGCTCCAATGCCTGTGTCCTGGGTATAGCTATAATTCTGCGTTGAGATGAAACTTGGGCAGTGGAAACCAACTGGCTTTTGTTGAGGGCCTTTGGGGAAAACAGACTACATCTAAAAAGGAGTTATGCAACAGGCACCTGCACTTTGGGGTCAGGGAGGAGAAAGATGGAGGCTGAGTATTGACAGAAGGGTTTTGTCCCATGTGAGGGGCAGTGTCACACCCATGAGGGGACCTAGGTCAGGCCACAGCAAGGGGGGATAAGCCAGAGCATGCTGGTGGGTGGCCCTTCTGGGAAATGCAAAGGTTTGGGATTGCAAACCTTGCCCTTCCCCGCCCGAGTACAGAGGAGTCTCTCCAGCCCTGACTGTGCGTGCCTCTGACAGGGTGGGCTGGGGCTGCATCTGGGGCAAGGCTGTGTCCCTGGCTCACAGATGGCACATTATCAGTGTCACACCGGCTGGATGAAGTGCACTTGGGACCCATCGTGAGACCCGGAGCAAGTGTCTTCCCTGCTCTGACCCTTGGACTCTACCTGCCTCCTTTGTTCTTTCAGGGACGAAGTGGGGTGATGCTTGAGGGTGAACACAGCCCCCAAGTTCTGCCCACTGTCAGAGATGAAAGACTGGCAGGCTGCCTCTGCATGCACAGTGTTTATATCTTAGTGCCAAACAGCAACAAAGCGAGAAGAAACACATTAGTTTTCAGATGTGGGAAAATCAGACTTTAGGAGATGCTTCATAGGAGCTGTCACGGTAGGACTGGGCTTATGGTGCAAACACCTATGTTCCTTTGCTTCCTTTTGAAGTTCCCCATTTTCTGTTAAAGGAAGAAAGCAATGTGTGTATGTATGTGTGCTGTGTGTATGTGTATGTTTTTGTGTATGTGTGTGCAGTGCGTGTATAGGTATGATGTGTGTGTGGTGTGTGTGGGTGGTATATGTGTGTACATGTGTGTGTATGGTGTGTGTATGGGTGGAGTGTGTAGGGTGTACATCTATGTGGTGCGTGTATATGTGTGTGGTGTGTATGTGGTATATGTGTAGTGTGTGTGTATGTGTGTGTGTTGTGTATATGTGTGATGTATATGTTTGTGGGTGTGTGTATGTGGGTGATCTGATAAGTGCACGTGTGGGGGAGTGTGTATGTGTGGTGTGTGTGGTGCGTGTATAATGTGTATAATGTGTGTGGGGGGTGTGTGTGGTATGTGTACGTGTGTGGTTGTGTGCATGGTGTGTGCTGGTGTGTGTGTGTGTTGTGTGTGTATGTGTGTGTGGTGCATGTGTAATGTGGGGGGTGTGTGGGGGTGTGTGTGGGATGTGTGTATGTGTCTGGTTGTGTGCATGGTGTGTGCTGGTGTGTGTGTGCTGGTGTGTGTGTGGTGTGTATCTAGTCTTTGGACCAGCTGGGGTGCTTCTCTGGGCCAGGCGAGCCCTCTTGCCCACCAGCCACTGCCCAGGGCAGCTTCCCTGTCTCCTCAGCTAGCATGGCTGTGCTTAGATCACCTCTAGGGACAAAGCAGGAGAATACAAGTTTGGGGACAAAACAAATGCCTGGAAATTGTGCTTCTTGGGAATTAGCTTTTGGTGGCACTTATAGAGAAACCCTGGTCACTTGAAATAAGATGAGAGTTTCCAAAGTTAGACCTGCCAAGATGGCAGCTCCTGGGGACAGGCTTTTCTAAATGATTAAATGACTCGTTCAGTGTGGTCAGGATTACAGTCGAGTGGCTTCTCTCCACTCTTCTGCCTGGCTTGCAGCTAAAAATATGACTTAGGAATTAGATTTTTCTTAGTCTTCTTCACCAAAGAGCACCCTCCGTGAAGGCTGGCACCAGCGGCGGAGAGGTTCCTGCCCAGAGACCTCGGGCGGGGACGGAGCCTCCCAGCAGCTCGGTGCGAGGCTGCAGGTGTGGCCTTCGGATTATGTGTCTGGGGTGAAGCTCATCTGCTGCCCCGCCCTTCCCCCACGTGAGGACTGCATCTGGGGGCCACCCCAAGCCTCCCCTTTGCTGCACACAGTGAACAACTTTAGTGACACCATCCGGCATGACCTGCTTAGTTTACCCAACCAGCAGGGTTGTGGGACCGTTAGCAACAGGAGCAGGGGACTAGGTCTGTCTCAACCTTCACTGTGTCCACGGCATAGTGCAGGCAGCCCCTAACCTTTTGTGGGGTAAAGAAATACATTCCCGATTCTGATGCCCTCCCCAGCATCGGCACAGGGAACAGAGAATTCTGCCTCCTCCTGGTTCCTGAACCCCTCCAGTCGGTGACCAGTGGAGAAGTGGCCTTGGGTTTCTGCCTCATTCCCAAATTCCTTCGTTCCTCCAAAAGAGGCTCAGAGAGTGGGGAGCCAGAGGCGCAAGTAGGCTTCTGACCCTGGCCTCCCTGCTCGCCCTGGCTGACGGGGTTAACAGTGTCTTGGCAGCATCATTAAGTCTTCACCTGCTATTAGCTGATTAAATTTTTTAAAAAAATCCGTATCCCTGGATAGCCTCTTCCTCGCTGCAGTTGAAGAGACTAAGGAGCTATCAGCTACTTTCTGGCTTCCGTGGCCCTATTTTTGGCCTCAAACCCATTGTGAATTGCTATCTTTCCCCCCAACCATCAGGGGGAAAATCCATTAGCAAATTAAAATTTCCTTCAGAGTTAGAATGACATTGGCTTCTGGATTTCTAAATGACCTTAATTTTAATCACCACTGCCAAGGTTTGGAAGGACACAGTCACAGAATCTCTTGCTACTTTCTGAGGCCGGGAAGGGCTGGGGTTTTCACAGCTTGGCCAGACTTCTGTGTTCGTGGGTGATACCTCTGAAGGTGTGATTGGTTTCTAAAGGTCTTTGTGTCCCTTCCTTCAGGGGCCTGTTCCAAACCATTTGTCAGTCAGCTGCTGGTAAGTTCACGCGCCCCTGGGGACTTTTCCGGCGACCTCCAATAAACTTGTTCTAGGCCCTGAGGAGTCTCCTCTGGTGATTGTTATATTCAGGGGCCCTTCACAAGACAAATTACCGATGAAATTTCTCATGCGTGTCTGCATGACACTGGTCATATTTTATTAGAGGCCACCCTAATGACCTCCTTTTATCACATCTTTAAAGATCTTATCTCCAAATACTGTTCTGTTATGTGGTATTGAGGGTTAGGACTTGAACATGAATTCTTGGGGGCAAATATGTCAGTCCGTAATAGGCACAGAGAAGCTGTGTAACTTGTCTGCAGTCACACAGCTACAGGATGAGAAGTCAGGCAGTCTCACTCCAGAATCCTCTGGTTCTGACAATATGGGGGGGGGGCATAAATAAAAGGAAAAATAAACGCCAAAGCAAGGATATGCATATTGGAGTCTATTTAAAATGTTTACATGAATTAAATGAGCTCTTTTAAAAAGAAAAAAGTCAAACACAATATGCTTATGTTATACAGAGGATAGTTGCTTAATATGTAAACTTAATATTAATTCCTAATGTACTACCAGGATGGGATCTGGTAACAGGATAAAAATTTAAACCTGGTGGTCAGTGTCATCCTTTCCCCATGGCATGAGCACGTCTCCATGGATGCACATGTAACTTCATAAGAGATAGCTTCAACGTCAAAATTTAAGGCCCCTGTGCATGTAGAACTTGGCAAGTGGCCTCCTGTACCTCTCTGTCGGTCAGTGTCATCCTTTCCCCATGGCATGAGCACGTCTCCATGGATGCATGTAACTTCATAAGAGATAGCTTCAATGTCAAAATTTAAGGCCCCTGTGCATGTAGAACTTGGCAAGTGGCCTCCTGTACCTCTCTGTCCCTTTAGGGTGGCCTTTCTGAAACTTCTGGACTCTATGCTCTCTGTTCTCTCTGACCACTGTTCCCTGTTGTCTCCCGAGTCTGGAAACTTGGGAACTAGCCTTGATCTCTCCAGGCAGCAATAGTGACTGGGGGAAGGCCCACACACCTCGAGCTTACTTTCTCTATGGGCACATGAATGCATTGGAATGAAAGGTGACCTTATGGGCTCCAGCAGCCCCAAACGACCACACACGACTGTAATGCTGTGACAGAGAGTTCTGCCATTGGAGTGTACAGAAATCTCCTGCATGGAAGGGTTACTTGCTTCTGTTCACTACTCTCTCTTACTTTTCTGGCTGCTTATTATCTTTCTGGACCTTGATTTAGCCTGTCTCTTGCATTAATCTTTCTATGACTATAGAAGCCTTCAATAGTTGATTATAAGATGTGGGGAACTGCTGTCTTGGAATGTATCACAGTTTAACATATATATAATATGTATTTATCTGTATACTTGATTACTCTTTGTCTCTCATCAGAGTACAAACTCTTTGAGGACCAGGATCCTGTCTGCTTTTTTCACTAGTGCACTCCCCGGGTTTAGTGCAGTGTGTGGCATGCAGTAGGTTCTCAGTGCATGTTTGTTGAGTAAGTGAGTAAGCTCACTGGGCTTTCTGACCACCCTGTGAGGTAGGTAGGTGGCTATGGCAGTCTTCCTTTGGAGCTGAAGAAAGAGCTAACCAGCAGACAATAAATAACTGTGCTCTCACAGCACAATGTGCTCAGCTCAGGAGGACCACAGTGATACCTCTGCTTCCCTGCCCATGGAGAGCTTCCCGTCCAGTTAGTAAGACAGGTGAAGGTCGGGGAGGGCCACGTGGGGAGCAAGGACTGATGGCAGCCAGGTTCACGGGGGCAGAGAGGTGTGGGCCCTCGACGGGGGTGGTGTGTGGGGGGACAGTCCTGGGCCACACGGCCTATCTCTGTCTCCACTTCAGCATCTGCTGTCAGCTCCCAATGCTTCTGCCAAGGATGGGCCCTTGCTGGGCTTCCCACCTCCTGCCAGCTGAGCGCCTGCCAGGAGCACTTTCTTGGGATGGCCCCATTCCCTGCCAGCGTAGATTGGGTCTGTTCTTGCCCTTGCAGCATCCCATGGATGTGTCCATAGGCTGAGGCAGGGGGGCTTTGTACATCTAGACCACGATGTGGGAGGTGCCCCCTGTAGCTGTGCATGGAGCAACTTTGGGCTGAGGGACAGAATGGGGAATCTGGCTTAGACTGGTCCTCTACCTTAAGATAATATGTAAGGGAGGAAAGTGTTCCCAGGAAGGGCCCACCCCTGGACAGTTTTTTATGGTTTGTTTTATATTGGGGGAGGGAGCCAGCAATCATTAACTGCCTGCTGTTTGCCAGGTGACAACAAGGTGCTTTGTGTATGTTATCTTTAGTCCTCCCTACAGCTCTCTGAGGCTGGCACTGTGTTGTGCCCATTTTCCAGATGAGAAAGCTGAGGAGGTTCAGTATGTTTAAGTGGCTCACCCAAGGTGGGCACAGCTAGTAAGTAGCAGCATCCAGATTTAAACTCAGGCTCTTCCAACACCAAATACACAGTGCTTTCTAAGACCTGGGAAAAACCAAGCTGCTCCAGAGACAGAGGCGCCATCCTGGAGCAAGAAGGGAGGGCCCTGTGAGGGTGCCTTTCCATCTGGATTAAAACGCCCCCGTAGCTGCAGACTGACTGGTGGCCCTGGGTCCGGGGCGACCAGCTTTGTCCTTAGCTGAGTCTCCAGCCTCAAGCGCACTTCTCAAAGGCCAGGGAAGGCAAAGCTGTCTGCTGTCAGCTTTCTGGGAACCAGCTGTGGACAAAGTCTCCCTGCTAAGCTCAGCATTATCAGAGACTGTGTGCTTTGGCTCCTGGATGGAGGCTGGGAAAGACCTGGGCCTGGCCTTCTCAGAGCTGCCCATCTGAATTACTAATATATGTGTGTGTTCCATTTTGGGGGTATGCTTAAATCTCTAGTCTGTTTTGGTTTAGCATTTGTCCTTTGTCCCTTTGTTCCCTGGCCCAGTAGATTTACCCAGAACCTGTATAGAAGACAAGTATTTGGCCATTTCAGCCCCTGGAGCTAACATAGGGAAGCAATCAATTTGATGAAACAAGATAAACAATAATCTGGAAACTTTCCATATAAACTCTGTGATGTAATTTCCTCCCATGGCAGATTTGTCTTCTCAATTCTATTCATCTCAGACCACTATCAGAGTGGCTTTTCCCCTCCTGTCCTCATATCAGTCTTAGTCGGCTGTCAAGGACACAGGGACTCATATGTACTTAAGAGAGTTTGCCTTAGGACGCTTCTTGTCCTGGCCCTGCCTCTCACTGGCTGTGTGACTTTGACCCACTCACTTAATCTCTCTGAGCCTCATTTTTCAAATGGGAATCAGTTGTCATACTTGAATTGCCCAAAGGCAAGGGACAACACCACACCTGGGATTTCTAGATGACATGCTCCAGCTTACTTAGCGTGACTGATTCGCTGCTTCCCCAGTAGCAAGAGGCTGTCTTTTTTAACCTTTTTTTTTTGAATTGTGAGACATTAAGATTTAACATGAAATTACGCAGCCTTCCTCCTGACTGCACTGTGTCCTTCAAGGACCATCTCCCCATCTGCCTCTTTGTGCACTAATGACTTCAAGAGACGGGAAGAGAGCAGCCTGGTGGAAAATAGAATCATTTATCTATAAAGGCCCTCCCACTTTCCTAGAGCTTGCGGATGAAGGGTCTGACATGAGCCTGCCAGAGCCTGGGAGAGAGAAACAAGGCTCACTAGTTCCACGGACCAGATGAAGAAACTCTAGCACCCAAAGAGCTCAAGCGGTTCCCACAAAACCACACAACAATTTGATGGCAACAGCTGGACCAGAGCTCAGGAGTTTTGACTCCTGATCCAGGGCTTCTCAGACTTTAAGTGCATAAGGATCTTCTGAGGATCTTCAGAAAATGCAGATTCAGGGGGTCTGGGGTGGGGCCTGTATTTCTGACAAGGTCCTGGTGATGCTGATTCTGCTGGTTTGGGGACCTCACCTGGAGCAGCAAAGGACTTCATAAGGCTAGGAGGCTGGGGTCTTTGCAGCCCCATGTAGGAAGGGGGTTTCAACCCCCTTTGGCCCTTTGACTGCATGAAATCTGTCCCACCTCCTGTTACTGATTCATGTGTCCCTATCTTCTTTTTCAAGTTTTCTTTCCCTTGTGCCCCCAGGCCTATCTGACCCGACAGTGATCCCGGCCCATTTTCTCTGGTTTCCCCTTGCTCACAAATAGCACATCTCAGCTGGTGTCTGCGAGGCCCCCGGCTCAGGAGCCTAATGCTCTGGGCTCCCAGTTCCTGTTCCACGGAGATTCAAGTGCCTGAATTAACTCCCTCTTGGAGCAATAAACCACCCTGAGTGCTAACCTAGTTTGTATTTTTAGTGTGCTCCATCAATTACTTAACTTGCAGAGTGGCTCCTCTCTGCTCATCTGGGAGGTGTCGCCAAAGAATGTTCTTCCTCAGGCTCCGCAAGTCACCCCTCTCCTCAATTCCATCCCCCATGAGGTCACAGTCCTTTGTCCTTGGTGCTGTATAGTTAGCATTTAGAATGGAGAGATTCATCACCCTATTTGTAGATGGGCCGGGTTGGAGATGGCCTGTCTGGGTGGGAGAGAGCTGCCGGGAAGCTCGGATGGTGTGGCTGGCGGTTGGCACATCTTCACAAGCTCTGCCCGTGGACCTGAGGCCTGTGGATGCTGGAGATGGCCTGTCTGGGTGGGAGAGAGCTGCCGGGAAGCTCGGACGGTGTGGCTGGCGGTTGGCACATCTTCACAAGCTCTGCCCGTGGACCTGAGGCCTGTGGATGTGGCAGCTTCATTCACTCCTCCACTGGGTGGACGTGAGCACAGCTGTGTTCAAGGCACCAGGCAGGATGCTAGGCGTGGACAGGGCTTGGGGGTGTGAATAGGACACAGTTCCTTTCTCAGGGGCCTTAGACATCTTCCTGGGAAAGCACCCTGTGCCTATCTGTAAAGGTAAATGCTAAATGCACCAGGCTGTATGAGAGTATATACAATGGTGTGAGAGTGTGTATGTGCCCATGTGTAGATGTGTGTATGGGTCCCTGTGACTATGTGGGCATTAGAGGTGTACGTTCCTGTGCCTATCTGTAAAGGTAAATGCTAAATGCACCAGGCTGTATGAGAGTATATACAATGGTGTGAGAGTGTGTGTGTGCCCATGTGTAGATGTGTGTATGGGTCCCTGTGACTATGTGGGCATTAGAGGTGTACG
>NW_007746010.1:0-285 GCF_000696425.1 Galeopterus variegatus
AGACTGAATGGGTCCAACAAGCCTATCACCCCCTACTCCATGTGCCCAATGACTTATCTTTCCCTGTTTTGCTTTGTTTTGTTTGTTTTTAATTTTGAAATTACTTTTATTGTAAAATAAAACATGGCTTTTATTTTTTTATATCCACCATGTATCCCATAACCTCAGATATGAAAGGAAGCAGCAGGCAGAGGGAAGGTGACTACCCAGGGCCCACAGCAAGCCTCTGGGAAGCTAAAGCTGTCCTTTGCTCCTCCTTACCCTTGCAGCAGCTCAGAAGCAGAC
>NW_007746010.1:340-632 GCF_000696425.1 Galeopterus variegatus
CTCACCGCTCCCTTCAGTGAGCACCTACTGTACATCTTGCCTGGGGGCCCTCACCTCCGTGGTGCACAAGGGAGGGTCTGGAGGCTTAAAGCTGTTCATTGATTTGCTCAGAGACTCCCAGCGAGTGAGTGGAATCAGCATCTGGTCCCAAGTAGATGTGCTATCTCCCTCATCAGTGAGTGATCAGGAAGGACACGGGAGCTGACTAGAATTAGAGGAAAGGATTTTATGGAGAGAATTCCACATCTCTACCAAGATCTTGGTGCAAGAGATTAAGAAGGCTGAGAGCTCC
>NW_007746010.1:2515-3236 GCF_000696425.1 Galeopterus variegatus
TGCCCATCTGGAAGTGATCCCTCTTTTAAATGGTTGCCAATCGGTTGCATGAAAAATGGTATGGCATTGTTGCTTCAATTTGCATCTCCCTAACTACGAGTAAGGTTGAGCAGGATGCCTTTTTCTAAACGTTCAAATCACTTTCCATCTGTTATCTTGCATTATCCTATCATACTCTGCAAAGAAGCTAGCCAGCATCACTAGCATTATCTCTGATTTACAAGTGGAGAAACCGAGGCACAGAGCAATTAAGTGAGAATCTGACATCTCATAGTGAGTGAGTGTCTTTACAAAAAATATCTCCAGCCCTCTGCCTTTCTAAACCAGACGTTATAAGATTTAAACAACACCTGCTCAGAACATCATCCACAAATAGCTGGGGAGGGCACACCATTCTGCTGGGTGTTGCAGTAAGTTTACAGAGAAGGGGAGGGAGGAAGAAAAGAAGAAAATGAACACTTGTTAGACTATCCCACAGGCCAGTATAATTTTTACTCAGTCTTCCACAATAGCTCTGTGAAGTAGGTATTCTTGTCCTCATTTTACAGATGAGGAAGTTGAGGCTCAGAAAAGTCATGCTAGGATTGGAACCGAGTCTGCCTGACTCTGAGTCCCATGCTATTTCCATTGCTTATGTATAAAAGGGGAAGCCACAGCCCCTCCCTTGAGGAGCACAAACCACACCCCATGATAAGCACCCAATGAATGTCCGCCAAGAAGG
>NW_007746010.1:5118-5671 GCF_000696425.1 Galeopterus variegatus
AGTGAGCTAGACCTGGGTGAGAACTCCCACATGCCCCACAGCTACAGTGAGCCAGGGCCAGCGGGGAGGCCAAGCTGCACATGCCAGGAAGAAGGGGTAAGGCTAGAGCTGGCAGGTAGACTCCTGTATCGTCTGCCCTTCTGGGGTGTTGGCATCTTATAGGCATTTCTCCTGGAACCAGCACCAACAAGACAATGCATGCACCATCGGGGGGAACTAAGACTCCCAGCTCCTGACCCCTGCCGCCTCCATCCAGCACCATCCAGAGAGGTTAATACCATCGTCCCTGGCAGGAGCTGACTACAAACTCCCCAGATTCAGGGCAGCAACCTGCCCACAGTGATNTGACTTATACTCCAGGGAGTTGGTGAGCTGCAGGGAGAGGCCTGGCCACACTTCACACATCCGCCCTGACATGACCTACTGAGTGCCAGGCACTGTGCTAGGCCCTAGGGGTGCAGTCGAGAACAAGATGTAGACCCTGCCTTCAGAGTGCTGATGTCCCATGGGAGAGACCAACACAGACAGCAGATGAGTGAGTTACACAGTGTGT
>NW_007746010.1:11320-11600 GCF_000696425.1 Galeopterus variegatus
TCCCTGGCAGGAGCTGACTACAAACTCCCCAGATTCAGGGCAGCAACCTGCCCACAGTGATACCCGTCTTCTCCTGTCATTAGTCCATGAAGACCTGCTGCTCAGACAGGCGCCAGGCCAAGGGCTGGCTGGGGAAGCTCTGGGAGGTGGTACAGTGACAGTATCCATGGTGTCACCCCCACATGGGACTCATACCTTCCCCAAATCAAATCAAAGCCTTGACTTATACTCCAGGGAGTTGGTGAGCTGCAGGGAGAGGCCTGGCCACACTTCACACATC
>NW_007746010.1:13710-14045 GCF_000696425.1 Galeopterus variegatus
TGGACACTAAGCCATGGAGATGTCCACTGCTATGCTACTTATGGTAGGGGAACAGCCCAGATACCCAACAGGGGCCTGGTTCAGTTGTGGGATGTCACTGGAAGCAGACAGAGGACCATCTGTGGATGTGCACATGGGAGAATGTATGTAGGGAGTGTCCACATACGGGTCTGTCGGTGTGAAACTGTGGTGTTACCTGATGGTGAGGTTATGGTTGGTCTCTTCTACCTACTTTCTGCATTTTCTATATTTTCTATAGTAAATACCCAAAGTTTTTACAATCAGTGGCCTAACTTATATCCACCCTATCAAAACCTTGCCACAGCCTGTGAAAT
>NW_007746011.1:0-14043 GCF_000696425.1 Galeopterus variegatus
AAAAAAAAAAAAAAAAAAAGAAGAAGAAATAGGACTGCTGTAAAATCAGCCACGTATGTGAAGCCACGATTGTCCCTTGGAGGGAAGGGACGCAGAGAGGTGCCTTCACATGGAAGCCATAAACATCATTATTCTATGCATCCTCCTATGTTCCAGGTAGCAGGAACTGGGGGTTGGGAACCCATTGTTCCTCCTGTCCATCATGTCCAATGGCTAAGCAAAATGGCAGAGCATGGTCCCCAAGTAAATCAGGGTGATAACTTTTCATTCAGGTCCTACTTGGTCACATAGCCACTGGTGCTAAAAAACAACACCCTTTATAAAGGAGAAATGTAAAATTACATTCAGTGTGTCTAATCTGATTGCATCTGTAATGCACAGTATGTTTAAATCTGCTAGAACCAGAGAATGATGGTTCATTTCTTTATTCCTTCCGAAGCCAACTACCTCTCGACTCGAGATTGTTTTTGATACAAGTAACGCAGGTCACAGAAGAAACAATTCATTTTCCATCAGATAGACTAAGTCTAGGGATAAGAAAATAATAAATAAATGAAATTCAAGTTCATCTCAAGCAAAAAGAAATTATGATGATATGATACAATATTAATAACCATATGGAAAAACCACTTTCATTGATACACTAATCCTGCAACAAATAAGACTAGTATAGAAATAATTGAATGTTGCCACTTCAATATTAATTGGTCTTTCAAAGCTCAAATGGAAATGGCTATTAAGAGTAAGTTTAAGAAGACTGCAGGCACTGATTTTTTTTAATCGTGCCATGAAAAGGGGAAAAAATAAGTATTAAGAGGCTTAAGGACATTATTAAACTCATTTATTGTTCTTTTTTTAATACAGAGTAAATTATGGAAACCTTACAAAATCAACATAGGAAAAGATAATAGGCCATAATAAAATATGCAATTTATTTTTAAATGGTAGAAGAACTATTCAATCATAAATGGCAGACCCATTAGGAAGTTATATAGATGCTTCCCCTTTGAGTAATATAAATTCTGTGTCATCCTAATATCTATGCCCCAACAGTTTTATTCATTATCATAAATTTCAGAGGTCTCATTCTTTCACAATACATTTCAAACAAAGACATTTTATTTTCATTTGAACAATTAAACAATTTTATAGTTTCATCTCTTCAAAATATATTCTGCAGTTTGTTAAAAATAAATGTGATTTGCCTTGTGGTTAACAAAACAGAGAATGACTTAACTCCAGACATTGCTTTGCTGGCATTCTAAGGAATTACAATTTGTGGGACTGGACATGGAAAAGGTCATGAATAGCCCACAATGTCAGACATCTTGTATACTCGTTGAAATAATTCTGTCATAAGGATTTTGCATTAAAAATAAACAGAAACAAAATTCTTCAATCCTTTCCCTAACTTCACCTCTTACCAAGAGAACAGAATCATGCTCTAACAATCAAATAGGTTCTAGAGTCAGACATACCTGGATTCAAATTCTTATTCCTCCATTTACCAAAACTATGCACTTGAAAAAATTATTAAACCACTTCTGGGCTTCAGCTTTTTACTCTGGAAAATAGACACCTGTAAGAACTACTTACAATGTATGTAACAGGTTACATACATTGGTTACATACAGTGGTCAGCACTTATTAAATGCCCCGTAAATATTAACTTTGCTTTCCTTAGAAATCAGCTGGCACACATTTTCAAAATCTGGCTCACTGAACCCATGTCTCCCTAAATATCTTTCTGAATTTTAGCAATCTACTATAAAAGTTAAGGGCCAAAATGGTGGAATCAGTCTGAATTATCCTGGACAGAGGAAATACACTTTCTATGCTAGTTTCCTCATCAATAAAATGGGAAGAGTAACAGCCTATTTCGTTGGATTAGAGCAGGATTTCTTAGCCTCAGCACTTAGATATTTTGGACCAGATTATTATTTGTTGTGGGGGCTGTTCTGAGAATTCTAGGATGATTAGCAGTATGATGCCTTGAGGAGCTCTACCTCATCTTATAACAGCCAAAAAATGCCTCCACAAATTGCCAATGTCCTCTGGGGAACAAACTCACCATTGAGAGTCACTGGGTTAGAATAAGTACAGTTAAGTAACTGACAAGTTTACTTAATATAGTATCTAGAACACAATAATGCTCAAATGTTAGTTATTAATTTTTACCTAAAAACAAAATTTAGGACATCTCTGATCATTACTTTATTTCTTTAACATTAAGCATACACATTGATCACAATGAAGAAACTGTTCAAAGAGAAGACACAGTAGCCCCCAAAGCTGCAAAAAATGAAATGATTATATGGGATTCCTTTCATGCAAATACTCATTTGGATGTTGGGTGTAAGGTGACCCTGGCACCCCCTGTCTGAACCCCTTCCAGGGACCATCCTGTCTTCCCTGATTGTATTAAAGCAAGGTTATATCACTTAACCCAGGAAGCAGAATCCCAGGAACGGGGGTAACTCTCAACCCTGCAGTAAGCTGATGCCAGTCTTAGGCTCTATGCGGGGCTGAGGCAGGCTTGCACCTGATTGTCACTCCTTCAGGCTCTTTCTTTCAAAAATCCTTCTGCCGCATCTACCATGTCACCAGCAGTTTGCACATCTATAAATACTTCAAAGGTGCAGCTGTCACAATAAATGATTTCACCATTTGGGATGGTGATAGTAGATTCTTGAAAGACTTGCCAGAAAATGAGAAATGTATTGTAACAATAGAATTTACTTTTACATGTGGCTACATCAGACTCACTCTTTGGTATTAGGATTGGGCTTGATAGTGAGCCATCAGAAATGCCCCAGTAGGTCCCACTGACCTGCCACATACTGGACTCCTGTGCACAGACCATGGGACTGTGAATTTCAGCAGCACCTCAACCTGCAGTCAGATCCAGCCCCTCACCTCACCTGTTTCATAAATAGTTATTGAAACACAGCTACGTTGATTTGTTTCTGTGTCATCTACGGCTGTTTCAAGGTACAGTGACAGAGTCAAGTAGTTGTGACAGAGACTGTATGGCCCACAAATCCTAAAATAGTTAGTATCTAGCTGTGGTAATTTGATAATGACTCTCAAAGGACATAGCCATGCCCTAACCTGTGAATGCTACCTTAGCTAGAAAAAGGGTCTTCACAGATGTAATTAAGTTAAGGATCTTGAGATACAGTTATCCTGGTTTATCTGGGTGGGTCTTCAATGCCATCACAAGCATCCTTAAATGAGAGAGGCAGAGAAAGGTTAGACACACACAGAGGAGAAGGTGATGTGAAGACAGAGGCAGGGATTGGAATGATGCGGCTGCAAGCCAGGGAATGTCAAGGCATGCCAGCAGCCTCCAGAATCTGGACAAGGCCAGGACGGATTCTCCCCCAGAGCTTCGGCGGGAGAAGGGCCCTGCCGACACCTTGATTTTGGACTTCTGTCTTCCAGAACTGTAAGAGAACAAATTTCTGCTTGTTTGAAGTCACCAAGTTTGGAGTAATTTAACACAGTAGTCCCAGGAAAGGCCTTTTACAGAAAAAGTTTGCTCACTCTTGGCATAGACTTTGATGTAACTAGAGCCTTCTGGAATTGGGCAATGTGATGGCACTGGAGCCCCAAGCTAAAATCCTGAAGGTCAGGGTGGTTGCCCTCAAACAATCAAAACCTGTGCCAGCCAATGGTCCTGGTATTTTTCGAATATTTTTGGAAAGTTAAAAAACTACATTGCCTAAATATTGTGACAATGCTTATGTATTGTATTCTTTTATTTTATATATATATGTGTGTGTGTGTGTGTGTGTGTGTATATGTACTAGAGACACAAAATAATATATATTAGACACAAAAAACAATAAATAATAAGGAATATGTGTATTTTGTATATACATATATATATGTATATATATGTATTTACCTCCCAACTTAAGGAGGACAATCCTTACACAGACTGTTAAAGCTATCTGCATACCCTTCCCTGATATCAGTTTACCTCTGTTTACATTTATCAATAATGTATGTATCCAAAACAACAAAATAGCATTGCTTGGAGTATATTACATTTTATGGAAAAGGTATACTTTTATGTTTTCTTCTAAAACTTGCTTTTCTCACTCCACATGACATTTCTAAGATTTGTCCACTTAGATACATGGCTCTAGTTGCTTGCAATGTTTTAATATATCACAATTTCTTTATCTACTCTTCTATTGGTAGACACTTTAAGTATTTCTCAATTTTCATTATGATAAACTATACCATTATGAACTTTCTTATGCATGTCTCTTGACACAATTGTGAAAGGAACTCCATGATTTTTACTTAGGAATGTACTTTATGGGGCATGTGTGTCTTCAGCTTTACTTTATGATGCCAAATTTCCTTTAAAGGGATTTAATAATTTACATTGAAATCAGTAGTGTTTATGTATTCCTATTTCCCCAATTCTCACCAGCTCTTGAGAGAAACAGGCTAATTCCATGTATGTGTGACATAATATTTGCTAATTCCATGTGTATAAGTGTGCATTTTTTTTCAGTGTAAAGCTGCCCTTAGTAGACAATAATAATATTTTTAAATGTTAACTTCCCAGCCTCATATTCACAGTGGGAATAAAAAAGTAAGTTTGTCATAATAAAAACAAAGACAAAAATAATTTGAAAAAAGAAAAAAATAATTGTGTGTGACTTTAGGTCAATCATTTTAACTCTTGTGCAAATGTTGTCTTGCCCATTATACAGAAAGTTAAATTACACTCTCTGTGGCCTCTTTGTGCTTCCAAAGTCTCTGCCAGTATTAAGAAATAAATAGAATCCCAAGCAAGGCTGGCAATTCTATTACTTTAATGCCTCTTTTCTTCAGAACATATGAACACCTGCACAAAACAGTCATGTGTCCCTTGGGTGATTTTCCGTTGAATGTGCCTATAACATCTCTATAAAGTAGGGGCTATTCCACTTCTCCCATCATTCACTCAGCTCCAGACACCCTGGTCTTCTTTCTTTCCCTCCCGTCTGGGCCTAGCTAATGCTTACCCTCCTTCAGATCTTGGCTCAGGTGTCAGCTCTTGAAGGAGTCCTGTCCCAAACTCCCCATTGAGGTCAAATTCCCCTGTGATGGCTTCCTACACAACACACCTATGCTTTTAGTAAAGACAAGCCCATCACGATGCAATAAACAAGGTTCATCATGCAGTCATATAAAATGTAGGTTCACATTAGTATGAAGTTAATGAAAAAAAAATACTTTTCAGTGTCTCTCTGCTGTCACAAAGGCAGAAAAACAAACACAGTTAAAGGCACATGGTCCACAATGCACTGAACTGAGAGTCGCAAACAATCAAGAAATGGCCACTTCCTAATGAGCTTCCCTCAAGAAATTAAGAACTGAGAATTGAGATCAGAGAATAAAGATCAGGCTAAGCATCAAAGTAAATTGTGTTACAACTGATCCCACATTATCACTGAGGTTTGTATTGTGGGTGTGTTTTCTTGAGTTTCATTCCACACAGGCTCTATTTTACGTGTTATTAGATTGATGTCCATCCATCCCCCAACCTGGACCTTCAACTTCATGCGGGCAGGATTCTGTGTAATGCAGAGTAAATGTTCCATAATTGCTGGTTGAAAGGAAATGAAAAGAAACAAAGGAGCATATAATCATTTAATGACTGGGGAAAAAAAGAGAATAAGACACTGACACATGAAATGATATCTCATTAAATTTAGCATATGCTCCAGAGTCCTCCATAAAACCCAGTAAGGGACTGACTGATCCGCAACCCCTCTCCAATCTCATATTACCCTGCCCCTCACTTGCCATCCTCCAGCCAAATAAATTCTCTAAGTTCCTCATTCTCCCCAAATTTCTCCCACTGCCCAGAATTTTCTTCCATCCCTTCTGTACTTAACTTGTATCTCCCCACCTTTCCCACCTTGGCTTAAATACCACCTTTTCAGAGAATCTCTTTCTGAACAACCTAGCTAACGTCACATCTACTCCAGCCCCAAATCCAGTTACTTTCCGCTGCTCATTCATTTCACAGCTCTCATTCTAGACTGAAAACCTGCTGTTTCTTAATCCTTTCTATTTACTCATGTATTGACTCTTCTCTCTATGCAAACTACATGAAGCCTTATTTTTTTGTATTCTCAACTCTTATCACAGTGTCTGGCCCACAAGAGCTACTCAATAAATATTTGGTTAATAAACAAATGAAGGTGTCTCCACCCTGAAAGCACAGTTACTTGGGCAGGGAGAACGCACAGGACCTATAGGAAAACTCAGAGGTACTACAGCGTTCCCCTCCAATAGCATGCTCAGAAGCTGACCCACCCTACCCAGAGGAATTGAAGGATAACATGGGTGTATAATCTTCTCTTCCAGCAGCAGAGCAGACAGCTCTAGTCACCAGGATCAATGCAAATGTGTTGTCTATAAGGCCAAAATTGCATCCATTTATTATCAATCTAAAACTCAAAAAAAATAATTTTTAAAGAACACAATACACAAGCAATGCACATGAAAGTGTTTTATTTCAAGTGGCTTTAAATGATCTCTCATGGAATTATGGGTCTCTTCAAGATTACCCAAAAATAAAGCCAAAGCAGACTAGATGCTTCTAGTTTCCTGGTTTCATCATAGAATTAAATATAAGGTCTCATTCAGGAGGAGTTTGTGAAGCCCCAGAGATTCCTCTGGAATGCATACCAAAATTACATATTTTAGTTCTAAAAACAACTGTGATTAAGCATAACATCTACAGATGCCTGCTCTTCAATAAAGCTGCAATTTGGGAAAAAACCAAAGCCATAAGGAACTAAATTATGTGAGGGAGGCTTTTCATTACTCTCTAATCTAGCTCACTCTGAAATAAGAGGCATGTGAAATTTGATTATTTGGCCAGTTACAGCTTCTGTATTTAATTTACTTTTCCTCAGAAGATTAAAAAAGTCATATGAACTACCATTACATGTAGATTTAAACTTGAGTTTGTTTTTTTTTTAGCTTTTGTTAAGTGATTAGTATTTTTAAAGAGCAGAGACCCTTCATTTACCATGATTTACCCTAGCTCAGTCCATAAGATGCCTTAATTAAAGACTAGCTGAAATCTGTTATCCTTTTTCTTAAAATAGCTATTCCAAGTAAAAGTGAAAAGCAACCTTATTATTTATTGACTGTTTTTGTTTGTTTGTTTTATTTTTGGTGAATACAATGAGCTGATAGACTCAACTAAGCAAAGAACTAATTTTTTTTTAAGAAAAGAATGAATTTTGGCAATTTTAGTATCTTCAAACTGAAAAGTCATCCTGTAAAAAAGGAGCTCAAAATTTAGTCTGCTAAGACGTTGTTCCTTTTAAAATTAAGATTTAAAATAAGGAAGGCTTATAAAAAGTCCACCAGCCTCTAACATCTCCTTCAAGCACTCCTGTTCTTGCCAATTAGACAAGATACAAGTTTTCTATACATAGGGTGGCAGCTATCTGTGCAATCTAAAAAAGTTTTAATGACTTAAAGAAAAAAAAAGGGTTATCAGATTCTTTCATTCTAGCTGATTAGCACTTCCTAACATCTATTCCCATGCAATAAAACCACCTGAACTTTAAAGAGAAAAAGAGAATGTTTTTGTTTTACAGCTCCCATCCTAAGATGCACCTAGTTGACTTTTTGAGACAGGCTTTCTGAAAATTTTCATAAATCCTGAAAGCCAGTAAGAGTATGTGAACACACACACACGTGTGTGTGTGCACATGCACACACACTTATATGCACATCTTGAATGGGGGATTTGTGACACAATTGTACCTGCCAGACCCCTGTCTAACATCATCAGCAATAAGTGGGCTCCCTTTAAATTCAACCATTAGTGTTTTTATGGTTCCCAGCTCAGTCAATGTCTTGCAGTCCTCCTCAGTACAGAACAGGATTCTTCATCATTATTGCCTGTTTGGTCCAGATGCCATATCTTTTTTTAGTTTTTGCTCTTCTACATAAAGATTTTCTTTACTTCTGCAGATGCACACTTTCCTCTCAAAAATTCTACAACCTCTGCAAGACACCAATTCACCAATTTTCTTGAACTAAGAAATTGCCTAAATAATACTACATTTCTTTATCTCTTCTCCATCAAGCAATTGATTTGTGCTATAACCACAATTGCAACATTACTTATTAAGAACATTCCTGGCATTTAAATAGGCTCATGTTTTTTTTTTTAATATATAATATACTAAGTCCCTACTATGTGCTTGATATTTTTATGGGCATTGGGTACACAGAGATGATTTCGATATTGTCCCTGCAGCTAAGGAGTTTATTATTTACTCAGGACAATGGACAATTAAATTTATGTTTATGGTAGTGTGAGAGACATTCCATTTATCCATTTACTTTGGAAATATTTGAGCATCTCCTCTATACTTGTCACTGTACTAAGTGGCAGGGATACAATGGTGAAGAAACCAGATCTAGCTTTTGTCCACATGTTTATGGACGTTATAATCTAGTGTTGGAAACAGACAATAAGCACCCAAATAAGCACAATTTTAAAAGTCAATTAGGTGTCAGAGCTGTAAAAGAAAGAAAGCAGATAAAAGAATACAATATACTGGGAGGGGTAGGGCTCTACATAGAGGTGGGCTCACTGAAGACCCCTCCAAGAAAGTGGGATCGAAGCTGCTGCTGGAACCATAGAAGGAGCTGGCCAAAACAAGACCAGCCACATGCAGGTCAGGGGAGCTACATGTGCAAAGGTCCTGAGGCCTAAAGGAGCCTGGTACAGCCAAGGATGAGAAAAGCCAGCATGATTAAAGCTTAGCAGAGAAAGCAAAGAATGGAGCACGGTGAAGTAGAGAGGTGGAATTTATATAGGAGGTGCTCAGTTTCCCTGGATTCAGGTCAGGACATGCCTCTGGGTTAGCAGCCAATCTCAGGGATTTCAGGCCCCCTCCTCTAGGCTCTCCCCCAGAGGAAAGTTACTGTTGCAATTTAGACCTATTTCTGCCACCGACAAGGGGAAATTGAGACCACAAAGGGCTGGCTTATACAAATCTAGTGGCTGGGCATGCTCAATAGAGAACACAAAATATTCTGAATATGCCTGGTGCATGCGATGGGGTCTGACCAATGAACATGCTCCAGGAAGGGACTGATCGAGCATGTGCAAAAGTAAATGTTATATAACTGGGAACTACAGCCTTAACTGAATATTTATTAGATGGAGAAACTATAAAATCCAAATCCCAGCAGAAGGTGGGGTGGTTGCTCACTCTCCTGGAGCCAGCCTGCACTCTGCCTGTGGAGTGTGTATTTCTTTCTTTTAGTATCAAACTTACTTTTAGCAAACAGCTGCTCACTCTCTTGAGCCAGCCTGCATTCTGTACTGAGCTTTAAGTTTGTGTTTCTTGCTTTTGTGTTAAACTTGGTGTGGGTTCTGCTCAGTCTCTGGAGCTGTACTACACTCTCTCTATGGAACCTGTATTTCTTATCTATTATATTAAACTTATTCTCACTTTCTACTGTGACTCTGCCCTTGAATTCTTTCCTGTGGCGGCATCAATAACCTGGTAAGAGGACTGGGTGGGTTGAGGCCGACTATAGGGACCCCAGAGCCTACCTCCAATATCAGACAGACAGATCATTTATATTATTGCTTTGTATATCATATCTATTACATTATATTATGCAGTATGTTATATATCATTATATGAAATAAATATATTGTGGCATGACATATGTTCCCTTCATTATGATAAGAAACCACTGACTTCTTTTAAGCTGTACACTTCGTTATATATATATTTCTTAATTCCCCTCTGAATATCATACAGAGAATAGATTGGAGAAAACAGGAGATGAGGCTATGGCAGTAGTCCAGGAAACAACAGTGACTTAGACTATTCACTCATTTAGCAAAAATGTTACGGAGCAATGCTGTGGTTTGAATGTATCCCCTGCAAATTCAGGTGTCGAAACTTGATGGCCAATGTAATAGTACTGGGTAGTATTAGAGGCAGGCCTTTAAGAGGTGACTGTAAAAGAGGCTTCCCTCTTTTATATAGGCTTCCCTCAAGAGTTTGGTTCTCTTGCTTTATTCCATGTGAGGACTCAGTGTTCCTCCACTCCAGAGGATAAAGCAACAGGTGGCATTTTAAAAGCAGAGAGAGCAGACCCTCACCAGTGGATGCTTTGAACTTGGACTTCCCAACCTCCAGAAGTATGAGGAATAAATCTCTGTGCTTATGTAGTCTTAGGTATTTTGTTACAGCATCACAAATGGACTGAAACAAGCTATTTATTGTGCCAAGCACTATTTCCAGGGGTTCAGCACTGAATAAAGCAGAGTCCTTGCTGTCCAAGAGCCATCCTTCTAGTGAGAAAAACAAAATACCATAGAAGTAACTAGATAAACATTACATGTTATGTGTAATACAGGGGCTACAAAGAAAAATAAGGCAGGGTAAGGCAGTACAGTGGTCAGGAGTGTTGACGGGATCATGCTCAGAGTGTAACAGAGGCTCAGAGAGATGTCTAAATCAGCCTGGGTTGACGCATGAGTAGCATTAGCCAAATAACATAAGGACAGGAAGATGGGTGGTGGGAGGTTGGAATGTGGATGTAGGAGAATGTGTAAAGAACTGGATCTTGAGGGCCTGAGTGAAGTGTTCAGCATGGAGAGCCAAGACAGACAAGACTGGAGGCCAGGGCTTGGAACAGAGGCCTGTGCAAAGCTAAGAATTTGGGGCTTTATCCAAAAGCTATGGAAAGGGCTTTATGCAGGGGCATAAATAAGAACTATGATGCACTCAGTGTTGTGCAAGGTGATTAGGAGGGAGGCCAGCCTGGAGATAGGAGGTCCGTTAGCAAATGATGGGCATAATCCAAGAGTAAGATGCTGCTGCTTGTGATAATGGTGGAAAAAAAGGGCCAACCTGGAAGACATCAAGGACGTAGAATGGACAGAACTTTGTCACTGCTTGGATGCGTGCATAAGGATGGCTGGTGAAAGGGAGACTGGTCCAGTCTGCCACACGTGAGGTGCACAATCCTTTACAATTTGCCCCTTCTATACTCTCTGACCTCACCTGTACCAGTGTTCCCACACACGGTGGCATCACCAACTTGCTCTCAGCCCTTAAATATGCCAAGCTCCTTCCCAGCTCATGCTTTCTGCACAAGGTGCTTCCTCTGCCTAAAATGCTCTCCCCCTACATCCCTGCAGGGCTGCCCCTTGTCCTCAGTCAGGCCTCTCTGCTTAAGTCATCTCCCTAGAGGCTCCCCATCCTCAGCCAATCTTGATTCCACATATTCATCTGCTCCTCTCTTTCAAATCACCTTACTTTTAAATTATGTATGTGTTAATTTGTTTATTCACACTCCTGCTTACATATTTATTTATTTATATGGGTAGGGTGTTAACTGAGCTCACAACAGCAGTGGCCTCATCGCAAGGTTCACCCCTCTGTCTCCAGCCCCTTAAGAATGCTCAATAAATGTTTTTTGAATGAATGGATGAATGAGTAGAGAAAACGGGTAACACATTACGTACAGAGCTTGAAGCTTAGTAGGAAAGCTGCCAAAAATTAAAAGGTTCTTGTTTTGGAAGATACACAAATAGAAAAAAATGATTGAAAGGTATACATTTGAAAACAATCAGCAGGAGAAAAATAAGCACACTTGAATCATGACTTCTATTAAACTGTTTACTTTATTTAGACCAGTGATCAGTAAACTTTCTCTGTAAAGGGCCAGAGACCTTTGCAGCTACTCAGCCCTGTCATTGTAACAGGAAAGCAGCTGTGGAGGGACAATACACAAACAAATGGGTGTGGCTGTGTCCCAGGAAAATTTCATTTACAAAAACAGGCCAAAATTGGCCAGGGAGGCATAGTTTGTTCACTTCTGCTTTAGACTAATACAGTAAAACTATGAAGAAATAACACACAATTGAAACATATAAGGAAGAGGAACTAACTTTTATAGAGAATCTACTACGTGCTAGACTTAGTGCAAGATGCTTTGCATATATTTTGCATACATATCTTATCCCGTCTTTTAACAACTCCAGTAGATAAGCATTGTTACACCGTTTTAACAGAAATTAGGGATGCAAAGAGGAGAAATAAGGCCCAGGTCATGTAGTTAAGGAGACAGAGTTTAAATCCAGGAGGTCCTTCTGCCTACAACAAGCCTTCTTGATAATTTATCTTTTTATCAATTCTCCCCTTAAAGCTACAAACTATCTTCCCATCCCTTTTTGGCAAAGGGTATAAATATTTGTGTACATGACATAAATACATTCATTTCAATTCCATAAATGCTTACCAAGTACATACTATGTGTCAGGCATTGTGATAGGCGCTGGAGATTCAAACTTTATAGACCATCTCTTTCTATGATTTGTCTAAATTGTAGCTTGTTAATACCAGATACTGAATTTCAAAGCCTACCATTTGGCATTCATTTATTATGTTCTCTTTTATTTTGCTAGAATTGCTAATGCTGCTTTTCACTATATTAATGATGTCTCTTCTGTGGTCCTGTCTGCCCTTTGTAAACAACCACAGGTGTGGATTTTGTTTTGTCTGTGTGCAAAGTCTGCTGTTGTCTGTCTCCCTGCTGAGAAGGTTCCCCATTAGACTGCTGTCCACAGAGCCGGCTGCAGTTACATACTGCTAATCCCCAGCCACACTCCTTCCCATTACCAGTTGTTTCAGATGGCATGATTCACTGTGTCCTTGAAGCATCGCTTCCATATGTTTGGGTCAAAACACCCTCCTATCCTCACAGGGCCAACGTAATAACCAGAGTGCTATTTCTGTAAGTATTTTTTTAGACAGATTTAAGAGTAAAGATGTGAATATATACCACTTGAGTCTAATTTTGAAATAATCCACTTCTCTCCAATATTGTCTTGTGAGACTTCCAGTTAAACCAATAAAAAAATCTCCTGTATTTCTTATCTAGTTATTAAAACTAGATCTCAGAAAAAAATTGCTACGATCATGCTATTTCCCCCCAGTGACCTTCTATGCAACAACACCAATATCGGAGAAAAAAATGAGGAAAAGGAAAAAGTCCTGATGTCATAAACAACCTCAGACTGCCTTTCCCATTAACCACTTTCTTTACATACTCAGCAGCCCAGACTTATCCAATTTAAGGTACAGGTTCATTTAGCAGAGATTCTCCATGATTACATGCCTCCCTAAACTCATTACAGTTTTAACAGAAGCAATCACTATTTCACATCATCAGTGTACTGTCCACCAATATCCTATTCTATCTATTAAAAAAGTCATATAAGAAATATTTTGTCTGTTATTTTCAAAGAACCACTACCTTTCAGCATTTAGCATCGATTGCAGTGTTGGAAATCAAAGTGAATGCTCTTCAGGGGTCAAATACAGCCCAAATGACATATGTGTTACCCAGCTTGCCTTGGCCAGAATTCTGTCTCGAGCAGAACTGGGACCAATCAGGAGTTAGGACTTCCCTTCATGTTATCAATACCAAAGCTTCTCCCTCTGTTTTACCTAAATACTGCACACTCTCTTTCTTACAACCCAAATTGTTTTTGCATCATCTCCTCCTCCACCTCTCTCTGCTACCGACTCAAGCCTTTGATAATTGTCAACTACGTAGATGCGACAGATGCTTTATGTGGCTTCTTTCCTTCAGGTTTGCTCCCCTGTGCTACATCCTCTACCTGCATATACAGTGATCGTGGCATTGATGATAATCCTAACTACTGTTTACTAAGCACAGTAATTTCTATGCATTACTCATTTAATTCAAAGACACACACATACACATACACACACCCCAAACCATCACCGCCATTTTTCAAAAGAGGAAACCAAGGCTTAGAGAAGTTAGGAACTTAACCAAGTCCAAAGAGTTACTCTGGGGTACATCAAGGATTCAAACCCAGGCTTCTCTAACACATATGTGACCTTGTGTCAGTCCACTCAAAATTCCTATTCCGTAAATGCAACACCTGCTTGGTATAGTTAAGGTCAGATTCCACCTTTCACCAGGAGAAATAAAGCA
>NW_007746012.1:0-666 GCF_000696425.1 Galeopterus variegatus
AAAATATTTATTTTAAAAAGCAGCTTATAAAATAGCATAGGCAATATATATTCTATCACGTCAAAACACACATTTAAATATATAAACAAAAATAGATTTTAGCAACATTATACTTAATTTTTATTTCTTCTTTATAAAATCATTTTCTTGCCAAAATTTTGGCAACATGTATTAGACTCTGTAAAAATGATGGCTTTTTAATTGGAAAAGAATACACAGTAAAACATGAACTACTGATAAGTAAATAAACAAATAAAATAAAAATAATAAGTAAAAATAAATAAGAAAAAAGAACAATCACAATAATATGTTAAACTTTCAAAAGGAGAGATTATTAGAGGTGGAGAAGGGGTGGGGTAAGGGTGGTTAGTGAGAAATTCCTTAAGGATCACAAAGAATGATTGCATTTGGTAATGATGAATACACTAATTATCTTGATTTGGTCATTACACATGGTACACAGGTACTGATATTCTACTCTGCACCCCACAAATACGTATAATCAATTGTGTTTTAATAAAACAAAGATTTAAAAGATAAAAAAAGGAATATACAGGTAGTAAAGCATGAACTACTGATAAGTAAGTAAAGAATACACAATTCAGAGGACGAAGGAAATAGTTAACATTTTGAAGAAATGCTACACTTATGAAAAACTAAATCTCT
>NW_007746012.1:1528-1922 GCF_000696425.1 Galeopterus variegatus
GCAAAATTGCCCCTGCTGAGAAACACTGCTGATTGGAATGCAAAATCGTACAACTTGTATGAAAAGGAAAATGGCAAAAGCTGACAAAAGCTGGCAAAATCACATACGCATGTATCCTTTGACCCAGCATTCCCATTTCAAGGAATCTCTCCCACAGATACACTAGTAAAAATACATATGTACAAGGTTATTCCTTTCAGTACTATTTGTAATAGTAAAAAAAGGGAGGGTAAAAAATAAAAGGAGGAATGAATAGGTCAGGCATAGAGCATTTTTAAGGCAGTAAAAATACTCTGTATGGTACTATAATTGTGGATACATGTCGTTATACACTTGTCCAAACTCACAGAATAAACACCACCAAGTATGAACCCTAATGAAAACTATGGACTCA
>NW_007746012.1:2629-3237 GCF_000696425.1 Galeopterus variegatus
GGGAGGGTAAAAAATAAAAGGAGGAATGAATAGGTCAGGCATAGAGCATTTTTAAGGCAGTGAAAATACTCTGTATGGTACTATAATTGTGGATACATGTCGTTATACATTTGTCCAAACTCACAGAATAAACACCACCAAGTATGAACCCTAATGAAAACTATGGACTCAGGGTGATGACGATGTGCCCATGTAGGTTCATCAGTTATAACAAATGTACCACTCTGATATGGGATGGTGATAAGGGGGGAGGCTGTGCATGTGTGGGGACAGGGGACATATGGAAAAATCTCTCTGTCTTCCTCTCAATTTTGCTGTGAACCTAAAATTCCTCCAAAAAAAAATTAGGTCTTTAGATTCAAAAACACCACCAACTACAAATGTCTGTAACAGAGGATAGTTGAATAAGCTATGGTACCATGAAAGGGAAAAACAGGTAAGTGGAGAGGAAGAAAAATGTGTATGATACTGTTAGTGTAAGAAATGAGAGCTGGGGTAAGGGATATTAACATATTTACACTACTTGCTAATAAATACAAAAGGAAGATTGACCAAAAATTTAAAAACAAAAACAAAAATAAGAAACTAAGAGATATGGACAAGAAAGG
>NW_007746012.1:4538-6171 GCF_000696425.1 Galeopterus variegatus
TGTGTGTACTGCTGAATAAAGCAAAGAGGTGATTATGTCAGGGCACTGCCAGGAACCACGGATTTTGGCCTGGGGGAAAAGAACATACAGATGTATTATGAGGTTAAGCAAAAGCACTGTCGTTTTTAATTTAAATTGGAAGCATCAGTTTGAACTCATAACATATTTTATCTTGAAATATTTCCCAAGTTCTGTACACTGAAAAGGCTAAAACAATGACCAATCCAGTAGTAATGAGCACTCCTAGCACTCAATGTGTGGCCTCTAAAAACAACCCCCGCTAAAAAAATGAAACCAGGGCTCCTTTAGAAATGGCTGATTCCAAGTCTGGGATAGGAAAATTCAAGTTAAGCCAAACACCCCGTATACCAGAAAGCAAGAAAGTGATCAAAGACTATGGGGTGAGCTTAAAAGGACTCATGAATCAATCTGAAGAGGGTCCCACTGGCCAAAAACGAGACAACTTAAACATTAATAAGAAAAAAGAACAGAATAAAATGTGTTATATATTTGAATCAGAGTGTAGAGCTAGGGTGAGGTCTGGAAGAACCCCCAATCCCACTGTCCAGACTGGGTCACAAACCCTTCACGCACAGGTCTACGAGCTAGGTAACAGGGAGAAAGGTTCTAGGAGCCTTGGTTGAAGAAAAGGTAGTCTTTATTTCTGTACACACACGCCCAAGAGCTAGGCAGTCCAAAGAGAAACTCAAACCTCAACTGCTACCGGCAAAGTCCAAAGAAAAACCGAGCAGCTGCCAACAAAGTAAACATGCTCCCTTTTTAGATGTGAGCTCTGCTGGCCAGTGCTGCTTCACTAACCCTCGAACACACAAAAATAGCAACAAAACTAAAAAGATACATTGGCTCGCAGGCGCACCAACTCTACCTACACATACAATTTGTTTTCAAAGATTGTGCTGTACAACACCCAACCGTACCTGAGGTGAGGGGGCCTGACTAAATATTTTCCCAACAATGAGTTTATAATGATTCTGTGGGGAAAAAAATTTTTTAAAAAAACTAGTTGATCACCTTTGGAGGATGGTAGGTATAAACTAATTNGATGAATGGATAAACAAAATATGGTATATACATTCAAAAGAATGCTGTGTAGGCTTAAAAGGGAAAGAAACACTCATATGCTACAACATGGACTGACCCTGAGGACCTTCTGCTAAGTAAAATAAATCAGTCACAAAAAGACAAATACTGCATGATTACACTTATATTAGGTATCTAGTAGTCAAATTCACAGAAACAGGCAGTAGAATGGTTTTCACCAGAGGCTGAGGAGAAGAGGAAAAGTGAAATTGTTAACTGAATATAGTTTTAATTCTTTTTTTTTTCTTTTTTTAAAGATGACCGGTAAGGGGATCTCAACCCTTGGCTTGGTGTTGTCAGCACCACGCTCAGCCAGTGAGCAAACCGGCCATCCCTATATAGGATCCGAACCCATGGCCTTGGTGTTATCAGCACCGCACTCTACCGAGTGAGCCACAGGCCGGCCTTGAATATAGTTTTAATTCTACACGATGAAAAAGTTCTGGAGGTATGTTTCACAAGAATGCTGCGATACTATAATTTATAAAAATATATATTTGGTCTGTTTGCTGGCACACAATTCCTAAAACCT
>NW_007746012.1:7969-9292 GCF_000696425.1 Galeopterus variegatus
TTCAAAGTATCCTTTGCACAGGTCACTTTTGACAAGTATTTGTTGGGTGAAAGGGCAAGTGACAGGTGAAATAAATGATATGAACAAGGCTTTCGCATAAAAACGGTGGCCAAAAGTAAAAAGGAACTTCTGATTGTTTTTTCTGAATTCATCCATTCATTATTAAGTCATTCAACCAAAAAACATTAAGCGTCTGATATACACCTATTTTAGATGCTGGGGACACAGCAACAAACTAAAAACAGACAAAAACCCCTGCCCNTTTTTTCTGAATTCATCCATTCATTATTAAGTCATTCAACCAAAAAACATTAAGCGTCTGATATACACCTATTTTAGATGCTGGGGACACAGCAACAAACTAAAAACAGACAAAAACCCCTGCCCTCATGAACTTACATTTTAATACAAGGATCCAGGAAACAAAAATAATTAAATTAGGTAGGAACAGGGTTTCTCACCTTGGTACAACTGATATTTTAAGCTGGATAATTCTCTGTTGTAGGAGGCTGTCCAATACACGTAGGCTGCTAGCAGCCATCCCTGGCCGCTACCTACTAGATGCCATTGACCCCCTCCAGTTATATCAACAGAAATGTCTCTAATGGGCCGGCCCGGTGGCGCACTGGAGAGTGCGCCGCTTGAGAGCGCGGCGGCGCTCCCGCCGAGGGTTCGGATCCCATGTGGAGACCGGTTCCCACTCACTGGCTGAGCGTGGTGCGGGATTGCGATCCCACTGCCGGTCCCCGGTACGGGTGCGACACCGAGGGTTGCAATCCCCTTACCGGTCAGTAAAAAAGACAAAAAGGAAAAAAAAAATTGTCTCTATACATTGCCAGACATCGCTGGAGGACAAAATGGTCTCCAGTTGAGAAGCTCTCGGTTAAAAGTTATTAAGTGCTAGGAAGAAAAATAAAGTAGTGAAGGGAGATAAGAAGTACCAAGGGTGGCAGTGAATTTACAATTTTAAATAGGATGGCAGGGGAAGAGTCCTCCAAGCAGAAGGAACAGTTAAGTACTACGAAAGTTCTGAGGCAGAAAGATGATGCCATGTTTGAGGAACTGCAAGAAGGCCAGTGTTAGCTGGAACAAAGGAAGTGAGGGAGCAAATAGGAAATGCATAGTCAGGGCATTTAATGGGGAAGAGCTGAGCATGTTAGTGAAAAAATGACAGTAGGAGTACTGGATTGAATTATGCCCCCCCCAACCTCACCAAAGCTTGAATTGTGTCCCCCAAGTTTTAGGTATTAGAAATTTGGGGCCGGCCCGGTGGCGCACTGGATAAGTGCGCCGCTTGGGAAGCGCGGCGGCGCTCCCGTCCGA
>NW_007746012.1:13835-14043 GCF_000696425.1 Galeopterus variegatus
GATTTGCTTCAAAGTAATCGAAGGAAGGGAAGTATATCAAGATGAATCAAGTTTGGTCATGCTGAAAAGTGTTGCATCTGGATGATGGGAACATGAGGGTTCATTATATTATTCTTACTTTTATATACATCTGAAATTATCCACAACAAAAAATTTTCAAAGTATCCTTTGCACAGGTCACTTTTGACAAGTATTTGTTGGGTGAAAG
>NW_007746013.1:0-1032 GCF_000696425.1 Galeopterus variegatus
AAGTGATGTCTATCATTTGTGTTGTGTGGTGTTGGTCAGAAGGGAGTGACTAACCACTTAGTGGTGGCAGCCTCCACAATGAACTCTCTAAACCTTAATTATCTTTCTAAATACCTATGTCCTAATAAAGTTATATTCTTAGGCCCTGGGTATTACAACATCAAATTATGAATATTAAGAATGGAAATCAATTCAGCACAGAACATATACTAGTCCCCTCCTGAAAACAGGCTTCCAGGAAAGGGACTACTGGGTGAAAAGATGCACATGTAAAATGTTGATAGCTATAAAAACGAATGAAATACTGCCATTTGCAACAACATGGATGGACCTTGAGAGAATNGCTAAAGATTTGGAAATCTGGAGATAAAGATTTGGAAAGTATCAGAATTTCCTTGGAACACAAAGCTGCCATCAGAGTGAATGAACCTAAGAGATTGAAAGAAAACACACACACACGCACACGCACACGCACACAAATAATTCTTTGATTATCAAAGACATCATGAAGGGACTTTTAGAAATATATTTTAGGTTTCTATTTTTGCACATAAGAAGCTTGGAAGTCACCATTCCATCCCAACAACAACTAAAAAGTTGAACAGCCTGAAAAACCAACAACTCTTCTTAGATCTGTGAAAAAGAAGGACACAGGGCAAACCACTGTCCCCGATTAGAGAGGAAGACAGGAAAATATCCATAGTCACAGCTTACAGGAGAAGACTTAGTAGTGGGAACCACCATGGGAACCAGTGCTGGATCAGGACAACCTGAATTGTGAGTGACACATTGCTGGACGCTCAGTGCAAACAACACAGAGTTAAAAACTACAGGGGAACTCAGTCATAAATTGGCCACCATAATACTGTGCAATTCACCTCCAAGAACTCCACCAAGTTTCTAAAGGAAATACTAAAGAAAATTCCCCCCTTGCTTCCAACTGTGAGAGGGGAAGGGCATATTTCAAAACTCTTTTGAAATATGCCAGAGCACTGTGTTCTTCTTAATAAGGCTTCAAGAAAAACTACTTCA
>NW_007746013.1:6708-7295 GCF_000696425.1 Galeopterus variegatus
CTCCTTGTTCCTTCCAGTATAAAAATGATTGTACCCTGAACCTAGAGGAGATCCACATGATACAAACCCTCCAGCCAGGCACAAGGGAGAAGCTGGTGCAGTCCCTGGGGCCAGCTCTGCAGGGCAGAACCACCACACACTTCACCTTCCTTTGCTCATACCTGGACTTCACCACCATCCCACACACAGTTCCTGGATCAACTCTTCCATAGGTGTCTGTCCCCTCTAAGGCACAGGGGTGACTCTGCTACCTACTGGCTGTGTCTTGCAAATGTCATTGAAGCACTCTGAACCTCAGTTTGCTCCTCCAAAATGTGAGGTGGTTAAGAGGATGAAACTCAGTCTTTATAGGAATTAAATGGCATAAGACATGGCAAGCAGGTACCTAGTGCCTGGCTCTGCTGGACGTGCTGTGGTTGTTCATTTTTATGATTTTTCTCTCTTGTTTCACTGAATAAGCTCTCTGCCTCATGCCCCCATGGCCAGTGTTTCTCTAAGTTTGAAGAAGCACATAGAAAGCATATCCGATTTTTCACTTTTATTTGAGATTTCTTCTAGCTTGTCTTTGTCCTTGATATAGGAAGAAC
>NW_007746013.1:8300-9491 GCF_000696425.1 Galeopterus variegatus
AGAACCATGAATCTCATACAACTGGTCATTCCCATGAGGGCACTGAGGTCTGGGGACTTTCCCCACAAGCATTAAGGAATCAAAGAGAGCTGTGGATGGGGTCACAGGCACCCAGCACAAGAGGGGGGAGTCTGGGGCTCAGAGACATCTCCTGAGAGACCCATCCACAGCACAGCTGCATCACAGCTCTGCCTGTCCTCCTCCATCCCACCGCTGACCCTCCCAACCCAGACACCAGGGATTCAGGCCTTAAGTTATTATGAGCAACCTGCCCCCAAATCTGCCTGGAGACTTGGTCTTTAGTTCACGCGGGTGTCCTGTCCCTTCAGAAAACCCATGTGAGTGTGAAGCTGAGGCTCACAAGGGTCTGTAACTTGTCCTGCCCAATGTCCAGGTCTGCCACTGCCAGGACAGCCACAGAGGGCCTGGGTGTGGTGGGGCTATCCTCTAGACAGGCAGTGACAGGACCAGAGGCCCAGAACCACACAAGTGTGCTGGGAGGCAGCGTGGAAGGAAAGGCCAGCCTCTAATTCTGCTTCCCACTCTCCTAATTCCAGCACCATCTCTCACATGTTGGTTACTATGCTGGAGTGTTTCTGTGCAGATTTTCATCAGTACCTGCACTTTCCATCATTAAAAGTAAAGATCACCCACATGCAGGTCAGCTGGCCTGGACTGGACATGGGTCCCCATGTGCACATTTTTTCTTGCCAGCTTGAAGCATCCAAAGCTCTTGGAGGTGGAAACAGATGATGAGGGGGACTGCAGTCTGGAAGACTTACCAGGGGTAGTGTTTTAGGGCTAGAACTCCCAGTGATGCAGTGAGATCTTTTCTGGGTTTGGAAAGGCCAATGGAAAGTGACTGATGCTGGTGAACCTTTCTTTTTCCCTGCTCCTGATTCATGTCTGGAGCCACAGGCACTTCCCATGCAGGCTCTAGAGCCAGCACTGGCACCACTGGTAGAGCTGGGGCCTGCTCTGCACTCAGAGTCACCTGTAGAACTGGGTCCACCACCATCTTCAGAGTCAGCACTGAGGCCAAGACAAGGGCCAAGTCAAGTGAAAGGATTCAATATAGAGGAAACTTCAAAGCCTGTCCTGTGGCTACAATGAACCAGCCCCGTGTGGACATGTGTGACATCATTGTGTTCCATCCCAAGCTGCTGGCAGAGCAGTCGACTCTGATGGATG
>NW_007746013.1:10384-11933 GCF_000696425.1 Galeopterus variegatus
CAGGAAACGTGCATCTGAGTAAGGAAGTAGAACAGAGGGCTAACCAGGATGGACACAGGATACAGCCTCAAGATGAGCACACCTGAGCCACTTCCTGCTGCTTGGAGTCAGTGAGAATGGCCTACGTAACAAAGCCACTCATCCCTTGCCTGTCAGTATTGGCTCTTGAGTGCCCTCAGTGGGCAGATAACCAAATCCAAACTCTTCCATGGTCTAAAGCTTCCTGTGCTCCAGCTAGTCACAGCTAGTCCACTGTCACCCTCCTGAGGCAACTGTGGATTCAGAGCTGAGGAGGGTCATGCCTGTGTGACACACTTTTTCTCTCCAGGAGCTGTTTAGGGAGTTGGTACTCTATGACTGCCTGGGATCCATCTGGTCCCAGCACAACAAGGAGGGCAAGGAGCACCTGGCACCCACCGTTCATGCCACCATGACCCAATTTAACAGCGTGGCCAAATGCACTACCACCAGCTGCCTTGGGAACCACAGCATAAAGGTCTGGGACAGAGCCAGGGTGGTGGAACACTAGATCGAGGTGGCCAGGGTGAGCTGTTGGAAGGCCCAGGGGATGCCCTCTGCAGGCTTGGGAACTGCCTTTTTAAAAAACCACCAGCAGGACAGTAATCTGTGGTCTAAGCTCCTGCACATTCCCTAGGCCTTTCCTGTGAGGGCACACTGGCCTCGACTCCCATGTCTCAATGGCAGAGGCTCACTTCCTACCTTGGCTCTTGGATTGAGCTAAAATACTCCCACTGTGAGAGCTGCTCATTGGGTTCCACTTCTGCCCTCCTGTGGCTCCCTGGGCATCTGTCTCATCCAGGAGGGGAGATGTCAGCTGGGGAGGCTGAAACTGGAGCAGGTGGGGCTCCAACTCCCCACTCATGGTTCATTCTCTTTCCTCCCCAGGAATGCTTGATCTTCAGGAACTTCTCCTCAGTCCATGCCAACCTCTCTGCTCTGCAGAGCACCCTGATCCATCGACTGAAGAGGACACAGAGAGAAGTTCCCAGATGGGTAGGCCTCTTTCTGTAGTAGCACCAGGATTGACCAGGGACTGCACATAGGTCTGGGGATTGGCCCCTGAGTGAGTCTGGCAGGGACTGGGAGGTCAGAGACACTGAGACAGGAATGGGCTCATGGGTGGGGACTGTAAGACTCCCTGGGATCTTAGCCCAGAATTTCTTACCCAGAACTAAGTTTTGTTTTGCTTTTTTAACTGTTAGGCACAGGTTTTTGCCAAATTGGCAATTTCAAGTGTTTGCTACACACAATAAGACTTTATCATACTGACATCTAAACTAAAACAGCTTCTCAGTTGAAATGGGGACAGGGCCCAGAAGAACAAGATGTGAGCTCCTGTCCACAGTGCATTGAGGACCTTAGGACTCAGAGGAACCCAGCTGGCAACTCTCCTCAAGGAAGTTTGAAATCTTTGGATGCTCAAATAAAAGAAACTTGAGCTTACATTTCCCCCCCATTATTCCCAAATTTATCTTTCTTTCTTTCTCCTCTTCATAGCACTAAACTTGTCCCTGACCCTGTAGGGACC
>NW_007746013.1:13394-14041 GCF_000696425.1 Galeopterus variegatus
TGTCTTCCTTCTTCAGAGCTCAGAGGCTGACCTAGGTTCAAATCCTGTTATGTGCAAAACCTCTGACACAGGTGACCCTGGCCTTAGTGCAACATGAGAGGGGGTGAGGATGGGGCTAGAAGTGGGCTAGGGGGCCTCTCTGATAGACTACAACCAGAGAAATGTGTTCAACACCCAGAAAATGAGGAAGGTGAGCAGCTGTGTCCCTCACTTAAGGGAGGGTGGGGATGTGAAAGTCAGAGATGGCCCCCTCCCTTGGACAGGACACTTCCTGGCTTCATCTCCCTGTACCTTTGATTTATTAGGAAGATTTGATATTTAGGGAAGGGGGAGAACCATCCCACTGGAGGGTGTGGGAAGGAGACAGGAATCAATGACACAACCCAACGCTGAGAACTGGTTGGGGCATGGATGGGATTGGAANGGGCTCCTCCCTTCCAGCTGGAGGCTCCAAATCAAAAGAGGACAGAGCTTTCCTCCTCCAGCCCTTCCTTCCTGTTGACACAGTACCTGAAATGCCTCTGTAATCTGAAATTAAGAGAGATAAGGTCAAGGACCTGGAAGAGATGGGCTGGAGTAGATTACTGAGAGAGATGTGGCAGGAACCACATAATCATTGTGACATTAAAATTTCTCCATACAGGTAA
>NW_007746014.1:0-1635 GCF_000696425.1 Galeopterus variegatus
ATTTTAGTATATGGTGAGAGGTATGGGTCTAGTTTCATTCTCCTGCATATGGATATCCAGCACCACTTGCTGAAGAGGCAGTCCTGACCCCAGTGAATAGGCTTGGTGCCTTTGTCAAATATCAGATGGCAGTAAGTGTGTGGGTTGATTTCTGGATTCTCTATTCTATCCCGTTGATCAGTGTGTCTGTTTTTATGCTAGGCATCATTATTAATGGCTGCATAACACTCCTGTAATAAACATGCACTATACTACTGGTATAATTGAGGGTATTGTATATACACTTATAAGTGTATATTATATATACACTTATAAGTGTATATTGTATATACACTTATAATTGATCTACAAACTGAATGACTGAATAACTTTCTGCTACTCTTATGTTTTGGATACCTGAGTCTTACTTGCTTCTTAAAACTAATGTGGGGCTGGCCCGGTGGCGCACTGCTACAGTGCGCCGCTTGGGAGCGCAGCGGCGCTCCCACTGAGCGTTCGGATCCCACATACAGACCGGTTCCCGCTCAGTGGCTGAGCGAGGTGTGGGAGCAACACCGAGGGTTGCGATCCCGTTGCTGGTCCTGGTCTGGTACGGGCGCGACACTGAGGGTTGTGATCCGTTGCCGGACACAAATAAAGACAAAAAAACGAAAAAAAAAAAACTAATGTGTAACATTTCCACCTTTTCAATTTTCCAGAACAGTTTAAATAGCATGAGAATAATCAACTCACTGAATATCTGAAAGAACTCAAAGTAAAACTTGCCGCATCCAGAATAATTCAGGGACAAAGAGAGTACTTTATTATAATACTTTTCAATTTCTTTCATACATATCAATTCCGATTTTTAAAATTCTTCTTGAAGCAATTTTACAAATTTGTATTTTTTAATAAGTTGCCTATTTAACCAAAATTTAAATATGTATTAACATAAATTTTAAATAGTATTCTTTCATAATTCAAAACACCCTGTATATCTCTGGTTGTTTCTCTTATTGAGTTTCTAATGCAGTGTGTTTGTGGTTATTCATTTCACTTCTCTGAGGTTAGCCTATTGGATTTTTCACAGCACTGGGACTTAAATTAGTTCATCTATTTCAATATCCTTGTCTTCTATTTATTAATATACTTCATCAATTTCTGCTTTGATCTTTGTGGATGCCTTTCTTCTTCCTGTCCCTAGGGATGTTGTTCTTGCTTTTTTTTAGCCTCTTGACTTTAAAATTTTCTTTCTTCCCCTTTCATTCTTCTTCATCCTTTCTGGCTAAATAATAAAAGCTTCAGTTGCACTCTACTAATACTGAGACGTCATGTGATTATAATCGTTGTTTTTAAAACAATTTAGTGCTATTTGAAATTTGTTCACAAATTTTATGACACTCCCTTCGAAAGATGCCATCTAATTTGCCTCCTCTTAAGAGTGGGCTGTTCTCAGTGACTCACTTATACTGAGTAAAATAAGGTGGAAGTGACAGTGAGTAACTTGTAAGATTAGGTCAAAAAGACACTGGAGCTTCCTCCTCTCTCTTTTGGATCAGCTGCCATTTGCAGACAGTCCTATGGGGAGACCCACATGGCTGGGCACCGAGGTCTTCTGCCAACAGCCATGTGACTGTGCCACTTGGACGTGGGTCT
>NW_007746014.1:2332-4281 GCF_000696425.1 Galeopterus variegatus
TTTTGCCTCTAATTTGAGTTGCTTTGATCCTACATCACTGAATTTTTTTTGTCATGGTTCTTCTGCTGTTGCAAACTTTTGTAAGGACTTTGTGATTAAAAAGTGGAGCTTACACAATTTTAGCTATTTAAGACTTATTAAGATTTTATTTGTAGCATAAGTATAATCATAATTTGTAAATATAATCTAATTTATATTTTATTTACTTCATCTTCAGCAACTGAGAGTGCCATAATAAAATATCTCATGTTTATGGTATTTTAGTCCATTTTATCTTGATTTTGAACAAATTTTTACATATGTATTTCAATGTGATTTTTTGTTAAAAAGTTTCTTAGTAGTTATGTATTTATCGTTAATATTATAAGAGGGCCTTTTAAAAATTAGCTGAATGAAATCTTCCCATTAATCTTTACTATATTTATTGAGTTCCCAATATTAATATTGTGTTACTCTACTTCCTTTTGTTGTAAATTTTCCTGATATAGCTTTCCTCATTTTTCACATTTAACCTTTCAGTCTCTTTGTTGTAAATCTGTCTTTTGTAACCAGGACTTAATTGTTATACTTTGATCTGAGAGACTTTGACTTTTAATTGGGGGATTTCATTAATTTGCTTTTGTTATAATCATTTGGTACTAAGCTCCTATCTTTTTCTCTTATTTCCTACTTATATTTTTTATCCTCTTTTAATTTATAAATTTTGTTTTTTGTGGTTGGTTATTTCGCTTAAATTAACCAGTGCTTTTGATGGTCCATATGCTGGTGATAATTCTAATAGTTCCCTATAAGTTTTTCAGGAGCTCTCCTTAACTTACATTTATTGAAATATCAAAGACCAAAATCAAATGTTCCTTTCTGGTCTTCCTTATATGACGTGAATAGTTCAGTACACTTTTTACTCTCCTACATCTATTAATCTGTTTGAAGTTTTAGACCTAGAATATCATATTTGTTTCATGAAAAGGAACTAGACTGTGCCATGAGATGAACTTTTCAGAGTTTTTCTTAACCCATATGCTTCTCTTAAAATGAGCGTCACCTCTTCCTAGTTTCAAAAATGATGCAGAAAAAATAGAATTGAAAGATAATGCAAATCTTTCCACGAACTTTTTGAAGTACCCTAGTATATAATATCATAGATAGATAAGTAAAACAATAAATTTTGAAATTCCTCCCCAACTGAAATAACTTTAGTGATGTGAGTACTTCTGACAGGTTTGTATAATATCATTATTTTTAAAATGAAAATTAAATAACTCATCTCAAACATGAAATAATTTGGATATTAGATAAGATTCAGAAATTACTTTTAATTCTGTGGTGCAATTATGCTATTATTGTTGTGTTTGCCTTAAAAGTTCTTATGTTTTTAGATGCATATATTGAGATACTTATTCATGAAAGTAGGTGATCCTGGGTTTGCTTTTAAGTAATCCAGTGATTACTGCTGATGTGTTACAGTAGCAGAATACAAGGAGATCCATTTAGAATAACGGATGGTTTGCAAGATAGTGCTTTATAATCAGTCCTTTCTTGGCATGGCTCATTTTCTCTTGAGATTTACAATTAATTATTAGAATTATTGATATCCATAGAATATGAAAGAAATTATATTTATTAAAAAACTAAGTTGTTTGAAACAATGATAGTGTGAATTTAATGCAATCGTCTCAGAGAATAATAGCTGAGATTTTTGTTTTCTCTTTTTAAGTTTAATCTATTTGATATTTATCAAACTTAGTTTCTTCAGATATTGCTTGGCATTATACAAAGCATTCTTTTATTATGAATATTCATGAGATACAAAGCTAATTGTCATCCCTCGTGCCCATGATGTGCGGGCCAGATTCACACTGGCAGCATACCCGTTACCAGAAATTACTTTTGTACCCCATGTCCCCCACCCAATTATCTCCCAACCTCCCTCCCCCTCTCCTCCCCCTGAC
>NW_007746014.1:5559-6408 GCF_000696425.1 Galeopterus variegatus
TTGCAAATGGGAGTATTTCATTCTTTTCTATGGCAGAGTAGTATTCCATGGTGTATATATATCACAGTTTCCTTATCCAATCATCTATTGATGGACATTTAGGTTGGTTCCATATCTTGACTACAGTAAACAGAGCTGTGATGAACATGGGAGTGCAGGTATCCCTTCGACATGATGATTTCCATTCCTGTGGGTTTATATCCAGAAATAGGATTGCTGGATCATATGGAAGATCTGTCTGTAGTTATTTGAGAAACCTCCATACTGTTTTCCATCGTGGTTGTACTAATTTACAGTCCCACCAACAGTGTAAGAGTGTTCTCTTCTCTCCACAACCTCGCCAGCATCTGTTATTCTCTGTCTTTTTGATTATAGCCAGTCTAACAGGGGTGAGGTGGTATCTCAAGGCCGTTTTAATTTGCATTTCCCTGATGACTAGTGATGCTGAGCATTCTTTTGTGTATCTGTTGGCCATTTGTATATCTTTCTTTGAAAAATGTCTATTCAGCTCCTTTGCCCATTTTTTAATTGGTTTATTTGGTTTTTACTGTATAATTGCTTGAGTTCTACATATATTATCGATGTTAATCCCTTGTTGGATGCATAGTTAGAAAAACTTTTCTCCCAAGCTTGTTGTTTCACTCTGTTGATTGTTTCCTGTGCTGTGCAGAAGCATTTTAGTTCGATATAATCCCATTTGTTTATTTTTTCTTTTGCTGCTTGTGCTTTCCGGCTCATGTTCATAAAGCCTGTGCCCAGACCTAATTGCTGAAGTGTTTCACCTATATTTTTTTCTCTTAGTAATTTTACAGTTTCAGGTCTTGTACTTAAATATTTAATCTGTTTTGA
>NW_007746014.1:7349-9144 GCF_000696425.1 Galeopterus variegatus
TTTTATACCAGTACCATGTTGTTTTGGTTACAATAGCTTTGTAGTATAATTTGAAGTCAGGTAGTGTTAAAAATCCAGCTTTATTTTTTTGCTCAGGATTGCTTTTGCTATTCGGGGTCTTTTGTTACTACATATGAAAGTTAAGATTGTTTTTTTCCATTTCTGTGAAGAATGTTATTGGTATTTTGATCAGATTGCATTGAATTTGTACATCACTTTAGGGTAGTATAGATATTTTCACAATGTTAATTCTTCCAATCCAAGAGCATGGACTATCTTTCCGTCTTTTTGTGTCTTCTTTAATTTCTTTCAGAAGTGGTTTGTAGTTCTCATTGTAGAGGTCTTTCACCTCCTTGGTTAAATTCATCCATAGGTACCTTATTTTGGGGGGACAATTGTAAGTGGGCTTACTTTCTTTATGTCTTTTTCTGTTAATTCATTATTTGAGTATATAAATGCTACTGATTTGGGGCATTTATTTTGTATCCTGCAATGTTACTAAAGTTATTAACCAGTTCTAGGAGTTTATTGATAGAGTCTTTAGGTTTTTCTATATATATAGTACCATATCATCTGCAAATAGAGAAAGTTTGACTTCATCTTTTCCAATCTGGATTCTCTTTATTTCTTTCTCTTCCCTGATTGCTCTCACTATTGCCTCTAGTATTATGTTAATAGAAGTGGTGAGAGTGGGCATCCTTGTCTTGTTCCTGTTCTTAAGGGAAAGGACTTCAGTTTTTCCCCATTCAGAATAATACTGGTGGTGGGCTTGTCATAAATGGCTTTTATTGTGTTGAGATATTTTCCTTCTATACCTAATTTGTCGAGTGTCTTTATCATGAAGTGATGTTGAATTTTGTCAAATGCTTTCTCAGCATCTATTGAAATAATCATATGGTCTTTGTCCTTGAGCTTGTTGATGTGACGTATCACATTTATTGACTTTTATATGTTGAACCATCCTTTTAATATGTTTCTGTATTCTGATTGATAATATTTTGTTGAGAATTTTAGCATCTAGGATCATTAAGGATATTGGCCTATAATTTTCTTTTTTTGTTGTGTCTTTATCTGGTTTTGGTATCAAAGTTATGTTGGCCTCATTGAGTGAGTTTGGGAGAGTAGTGTCTGTTTCAATTGTTTGGAACAGTTTGAGGAGAATTGGTATTAGCTCCTCTTTAAAAGTTTGATAGAATTCAGCTGTAAAACCATCTGAACCCAGACTTTTCTTTGTTGAAAGATGGCTAATTACCACTTCAATCTCCTTGCTTGTTATTGGTCTGTTCAGGTTTTCTCTCTCTTCTTGGTCCAGTCTTTGTAGTTTGTATGTGTCTAGAAACTTATCCATATCTTCCATATTTTCATATTTCTTTTCATACAGTTGTTTATTATAGTTTCTAATGATTCTTTGTAATTCTGTGGTATTGGTTGTAATATCTCCCTTTTCATTTCTGATTTTTGTTATTTGGGTCTTCTCTCTTCTTCTTTTTGTTAACCTAGCTAATGGTTTGTCTATTTTATTTATCTTCTCAAAAAAACAACTTTTTGTTTTGTTGATCTTTTCTATTGCTTTGGGGGTCTCTATTTCATTTAGTTCTGCTCTGTTCTTAATTATTTCTTTCTGTCTACTACCTTTAGGTTTGGATTGTTGCTGTTTTTTAAGTTCTTTGAGGTGTATTGTTAGGTCTTTTATTTGAAGTCTTTCCATTCTTTTGATATAAGCATTTATTGCAGTAAATTTGCCTCTTAGTACTGCTTTTGCAGTATCCCACAGGTTTTGATATGATGTATCTTT
>NW_007746014.1:10144-11130 GCF_000696425.1 Galeopterus variegatus
ATGTATCTTTATTTTCATTAGTTCCTAGAAATTTTTTGATTTCCTGTTTAATTTCTTCTTGAACCCAGAGGTCATTCAGGAGCCTATTATTTAGTTTCCATGTATTCGCACAGCTTCCAGAGTTTTGCTTATTGTTTACTTCCAATTTTAATCCATTGTGGTCTGAAAAGATAATTGGAATGATTTCAATTTTTAAAAAATTTGCTGAGATAAGATTTGTGACCTAATATGTGGTCCATCCTGGAGAATGTGCCATGAGCTGAAGAGAAGAAAGTATATTCTTTAGTAGTTGGGTGAAATGTTATGTGTATATCTGCCAAGTCCAGTTGGTCTAAGGTGTAGATTAAATCCTGTGTCTCTTTGTTGACTTGTTGCCTGAAAGATCTGCCCCATACTAAGAGAATGGTGTTTGGATCACCCACTATTAATGTATTAGGTCTTATTTCTTTCTTTAGGTCTAAGAGTGTTTGATTGATATATCTGGGTGCTCTGGTATTGGGTGCATACATGTTTATGATTGTTATGTCTTCTAGCTGGATAGATGCCTTTATCATTATAGAGTGGCCTTGCTTCTTTTTATGTCTTTTGATTTAAAGCCTATTTTGTCCAATATAAGAATAGCTATTCCTGCTCATTTTTGATTTCCATTTGCATGGTATATCTTTTTCCATCTCTTCACTTTTAGTCTATGTGTGTCTCTACAAATGAGGTGTGTCTCCTGAAGACAGCATATACTTGGGTCTATCTTTTTAATCCAATCAATCACTCTTTGTCTTTTGAATGGGGAGTTTAGTCCATTCACATTTAGGGTAGTTATTGACAAGTGTTGCTTAATTCCTGTCATTTACTTCTTTTTTAGATGGTTTAAATATCTTTTGATCATTATTTCCCCTTTTATTTCTTTTTCAAAGTTAGTTGGGAATTTAAGGTGGGATGATTTAGCTTCTTTCTCTTTCTTGCTGGCATTTTTGTTTTAACTATGGGTT
>NW_007746014.1:13244-14041 GCF_000696425.1 Galeopterus variegatus
AAAAAAAAAAAGATCTCTACCAATGGAAATTCAGTGCCCTGTTTTTCAAATACTTTAATGGCCACAAATGTCTGTTTAAAATAAGCATCAAATACATGTTTGACACTTTAAACTTTGTGTAATCTCAGTACCACAAAATATTTAAACTATATTATGCAGACGTGAAAAACTATCGTTGGTACATAAACAACAGTTTTTACCATTAACAGCCCCATGATATGAAATGCACGTATTGACTTAAGAAATTCTAGTTTTGATTCTCAAAAATATCTTGGAAGTATCACTGTATTGCCAAAAATAACAATTACAGTGTATAATTGAAAACTTTAAAATATCAGCTGCCTAGTACTGGGTTATAACCTAAAGCATAAAGTAAATATTCATGGGTCTATACAGATTGCATAAACAAATAAATGAGGGAGAAGAGGCAAATCTTCCATGCAGAAGATAATAATTTATGTAGACACTCCACCCTCCAGGAGGTGCAGCATGACTCTCCACTCCACGAAGTACACTCTGCATAGTGACTTCCTTCCAAAGAGTACAGTCTAGAAAGAGGGAAAATAACAGAATAACTTTACAGTGAAGAAACCTGACCAACACTAATTCATCCAGTTGATCGAGGTGAACATCAACAGTGACACGTCATGTTGAGAGCATGTGCCCTTGCTATGACGTCCTGAAATGGCACTTTACCTGTGTAATCTCCTCCCCAAAACCCATAACCCCAAACCAATCAAGAGAAAAACGTCAGACAAACCCCAGTTAAGATTTTATGAAGTACCTGATCAGCACTC
>NW_007746015.1:0-696 GCF_000696425.1 Galeopterus variegatus
TTTTTTGTCTTACAGAAGAAGGTGAGGGTCTTCTCTGTCCCAGAAACTTGCCACTTACAGGGCATTTACCAGCTCCCTGTAAGTTCCTCATATTCCTTCCTGGCCAAGTGTAGAATTAGTTCTAATGATCTATGAGGATCCTCATCTCTCAGGTCACACCAGAGTCTCTTGTGGAGCTTCAAAACTTATGAATGTCCAGGCTCGACCCCAAGGAGATCCTGATTTGGGAGGTCAGAGTTGGGACTCTGAAAAGCAGACTCTTAAGAGTGTAGTGTAATGGTCAGGAGCATGGACTCTGGAGCTGTGTTCTCAGTTTTGAATCTTAACCCCATCAAAGCCATTGGAACTTGGGCAGGTGACTGCAACACTCTGAGCCTCAGTTTTCTAATTATCAAAGTGGAGATAACAATCATAACTCTACCTCACAGGGTTGTTGTGATAATTAGTGAGTTAATATACATAAACTTCTTAGAACAAGGCCCAGCATGTACTAAGCATGAATTATTATCATCTATATAAGTTTCTTGGGTGATTCTGGTGTACATCTACCAGGTTTGAGAATTGTTGGTGTAGACTGCAGACATCACTGAAAAAGAGAGAGAGGAGGTCTTCATGAGAAGTAGGGCAAGCCAGAGGCTGAAGAGAACCAAGAAAGCACACAGCCAGCTGGTTTATGAAGGGTGAATAGGATTGAGC
>NW_007746015.1:2508-3700 GCF_000696425.1 Galeopterus variegatus
TCTTTGGAAAATAACCTTCTTGCTTTACTCAAACTATTTTCCAAGCCCATCTTCTGAAAACTTCCTCCCAGACCCAGATTTAGGGCCATGTAAGAAAATCTGCCATATTTTATCTGAAGCTGATGGAAGAGCTGTCACTTCTCCCTGCCTCTCATACTCCTCCATCTGCTCATTCCTCCTCCTACACATCTTTTTCTTCCAGCTCCATCTGTGAATGCATGTAGTTCCTGGAGGGCCCTCCAGAGTCTGGCCTATCTCTCCAGGGCTGGGGTGGCTTCCTGCCCTTTAGTCTGGCTGCTAGGATTCAGGTTCCTTCTTCATCTCCTGTGCTCTCTGCCCTTGCAGATTCCCTGTGTGAGCAGAATTATAGCTACTACTTGGAAAGGGCCAGTCTAATGGACTGGAGATCGCAGACCTAACTGGTTATTTTCCTTCTCAGGAGATAGTGACAGATTTTTCAAGAACAATCCTTCCTTTGTAAGGCAAGTCCCACCGTGAGGTTATACCTNGACAGATTTTTCAAGAACAATCCTTCCTTTGTAAGGCAAGTCCCACCGTGAGGTTATACCTGGATAACTTTCCCAAGCCCTGCCTTTGTACCCATCTCTCCTCATTTTGTGCTGATTGGCTTTTTCTCAAAGTTGCAGAAGGGGCTACAAGTGAAGCCCCAGGACACAGCTGGTTGAACCAAAGCAGCTCAAATATCCCTGACACTAAGTGGAAACTGGAAGTAGAGCAGCCGTCTTGGGCCACCCTCCACAGCATCGTGCTTGTGTTGATGACAGCGGCCACCATGTGCTGTGTATTTACAAGGGGAAGATTAGAGAGCCAGGTACTTTACACAGATGACCCCCTTTAATCATCTCAGCCTCCCTCCAAAACAGATATTGTCATTCATCTTCATTTTATGGGTAAAAAACCGAGGTAATGGGAAGGGAGGGAACTTGTCCAAAACCATACAGTGAGCCTATTCTTTGGGCCCCTATGTTATCCTGCATTTTGAAGATGCCTAAAGGCCCATGCTCCAAAATAACCTTTGAATTGTCTCTTCTCCAATGTACACACACAGGCGCACACACACGCACGCAAACAGGTGCACACACACGCACACACACAAGTATGCAAGCACATACGGTACACTCCTATTTCACTATGATCAATTAGCAAAACTGGTTACACATTAACCTGACGA
>NW_007746015.1:5608-6095 GCF_000696425.1 Galeopterus variegatus
ATGTTAAATTCTCACCATTTAAAGTCTCTGGGCTCTGTTTTTCTTTCACATTCATACCACTAAAGTTCAGACAATTATTACTTCGTGTCTCAACTACTAAAATCATATCCTGACTTGCATTCAATTAAAATGCATCCTATCCAAGAAATCTCTTATCCACTTCTCTGTGACCTTCCTTTCAATACTTGTGGGCACAAGGTTCACAGACGGACTCCAGGGGAAACTGTGACCCTTCTGAAATTATACAAAATATCACTTAAACCAGACAGTTAGAAATTTGACTTAAAATGTAAATATTTCTCAGAGAGGGAGCATGTCAATTTAAACTCACACCTAAAATTAAATGGCTCATGTTGGGACTTCTCTTAAGGTCAGGTTTGAAGGGAGAAAATGAAGACCCTAAGGCCTGAAGGTAAAGTCTTGGTTCATCCTTCTTTTCCACTTGAATATCCACAGTAGCCCTTGAATTGCTTTCTTGGACTCTAAT
>NW_007746015.1:7793-8446 GCF_000696425.1 Galeopterus variegatus
AAATGACATTATTTAAAGAAAGAGAAGTAGAGGCAAGATCCCAATGTCAAGGGTACAGAATCTGCCTCTCCATTCTTTTCACAAAAGGCCTGCACTTCTGTCTCATAATGTGTCCTTGAAGCAAGTGGAGCTATACCTGATTGTTAGGCAAGACTTATCTCACAGATAAACACACTACACCATTCCTAAAGGCCTGGAATTTGACTACACTGTATAGCAAACATCAGGCGTATGATTTTAGCCCTAGTCAGGTACAATTAAGACTTTATTAAGAAAGCTAGACCGATATGGGCTTAATGTTGCTTCTAGGCATTTAGCATAATTCCTTTTCTGCTGAGGAGGCTGATAGATTTCCTTAGTACCCATTTGATCTTTGTAGGGCCAACCCGGGTTTTTAATTAATCATTCTCTCATCCTTCTGCCCTCTCCTAACCAAGGGCCTCAGACTGCTACTAGCTGTTGGTGCCTGAGAGGGGACATTGTTTCCTCAGACAGCTATGGTAGCTGTCTAACACACCATCTTCTTCCTCTCCTACCTGCACACAGCCCTCTCTGCTCTCTCAGTGGACAATTTTCCCTGTTAATGTGATACATCAAGGAGCCACCTCAGGGAGTCTGTGCTCCTGCATCTCATTGGTGATTTCCAGCTCCCC
>NW_007746015.1:10420-11049 GCF_000696425.1 Galeopterus variegatus
GAATATCTTGATATATCATTTACACTCATCTCTGCTTCAAAATTATGGCAGTTATTAGATCTGTCACTAGATCTTCTTGCTGAATATGTCAATAAAACACATAAATTACTGTATCACAATGTGTTTACTAATATTTTGATAACTATATTTCAATATAATTGTTTCTTCTTTTAGCCCTATGTATTTTTGATGTATTTTAAAAACACTCTTTTGAGAAGAAATCCATTAGCTTCACCAGACTGCCAAGGGTGTCCATCCCCCACACNCCAACACAAATATCTTTTTATGGTTCCCAAGCATCCAGTCAAAAATTCAATTAGCACAGATACCACTGGCCATCAAACTAAATTAACTAGTGATCTGTCTCTACAATGCCACAGCAATTGGTTGAAACAATGAAAAAATCAATCTACTAGATGTTTTTTCTAATTGCATTCATAATTTGATGGTCCTCTCCCCCTTCCTCAAAGTGGCTGAGTAGGCCAAGAGATTCCTGCTATGGGACACAAGTTAAATGAGCCGTCCTTCGGTCATGTGAGGGCATGGATGCCCTACTCACCCTGTGGGGCTCTGACATGCAGGTCTAGGCCTCTACTTCCCCTCTCTTTCCTCCTTGGACACCTGTCTTG
>NW_007746015.1:13049-13611 GCF_000696425.1 Galeopterus variegatus
TTTTTTCTTCTAAGCTTGTTTTGCTTGGACTTTCAGCTGAGACAGTGAAATAAACTCTTCCAATTGTATAGCATATGTCTTAGTCTGTTTGGACTGCTATAACAAAATACCTTGCACTGGGTAATTTATATGCAACAGAAACATATTGCACACAGTTCTAGAGGCTGGAAAGTCCAAGATTAAGGCACCAGAAGATTCAATGTCTGATGAGGGNTGTCTTTTCAACTAGAAGCATAACAGTCACATTTATGATGAGGGATGGTTGTGGTGTGAGGCAGACGGGATCTCTCACCAACCCAGGAAAGGAAATTTCCTTTTCCCGGGAGACAAAGATCCACTCTGTAGAGGTTTAAAATTCCTACTTGAGAGGAAAATTACAATGCATTCAAGAAGTACTCCTGATAAATTATTCCATGGTGTTTTTAAATCCTTCTTATTCTCCCTCCTGCCATCTTTTGACATCACTGATAATGGGTGCTAAGCAACATGGGAAAGGGAAGAAGAAAGATGAACAGAGACATTATTGTTAACCAAAATCAAAAATAATAAACAGAGTTTTGTA
>NW_007746015.1:13838-14039 GCF_000696425.1 Galeopterus variegatus
AGCACCAAAATACAGGGAGTCATTTTGCCCCTAAGGCCCTGGCATTCTGGGCCTGTGATGGTTGGGCCAGCCCTAAAGATCACCAAAATGTCTTTGGGGTCATTCTTTCATTGTCTTGATGACTAGCATCTGGCTTCCTTTTATCCACATTAATTTCCTTATCAAACATTTGCTTGGCCAAATCCTTATTGTTCTCTCCCA
>NW_007746016.1:0-666 GCF_000696425.1 Galeopterus variegatus
GAGGAGAGGGTGGGTGATGAACTCAGTGTTGTTCCCACTGAGTACAGTAGTCTGTGGTGGACTCCATGCTGGAACTCTGAGTTGTACGTGGACCTCAGAGGCCACCTGGTCCAGCTAACACGAGCGTCTCCTCTACAACATTCCTGACTTGTGATCACACTCCCGGTACTTGCCCTTCACTGATGACAATACTCTACCAGCTCCCTGGATAGCCTGTCCCAGTTTAAACAGCTTACATCATGTTTTTTTTTTTTTTTTTTTTGTCTTTTTGTCTTTTTTTACTGACCGGTAACGGGATCACAACCCTCGGTGTTGCGCCCACACCGCGCTCAGCCAGTGAGCGGGAACTGGTCTCCACATGGGATCCAAACCCTCGGCGGGAGCACCGCCACACTCCCAAGCGGCGCACTCTCCATTGTGCCACTAGGCCGGCCCTAAACAGCTTACATGTTAAAATATTCTTTCTTACTCTAAGACCATGAAATTCTACTACTAGAAATTCAAAATTAAGAAATGAGTCAAAACATGGGCAAGATTTGTACACAAAGATTTCTATATGCAAATAGTTATACTAGTGCCAGCTTTTAACACCTTAGATGCCCAACATTTAAAGTTTGGTGAATACAGCTATTGAAATTACTTTTTTTTTTTTTTTTTTTTTTTTTC
>NW_007746016.1:1610-5576 GCF_000696425.1 Galeopterus variegatus
TGAGGAGAGGGTGGGTGATGAACTCAGTGTTGTTCCCACTGAGTACAGTAGTCTGTGGTGGACTCCATGCTGGAACTCTGAGTTGTACGTGAACCTCAGAGGCCACCTGGTCCAGCTAACACGAGCGTCTCCTCTACAACATTCCTGACTTGTGATCACATTCCCGGTACTTGACCTTCACCGATGACGATACTCTACCAGCTCCCTGGATAGCCTGTCCCAGTTTAAACAGCTTAAATGTTAAAATATTCTTTCTTACTCTAAGACCATGAAATTCTACTACTAGAAATTCAAAATTAAGAAATGAGTCAAAGGGCCGGCCTGGTGGCGCACTGCTACAGTGCGCCGCTTGGGAGTGCGGCGGCGCTCCCGCCGAGGGTTCGGATCCCACATACAGACCGGTTCTCGCTCACTGGCTGAGCCAGGTGCGGGTGCAGCACTGAGGGTTGCGATCTGTTGCCGGACACGAAAACAGACAAAAAGGAAAAAAAAAAAAAAAAAAGAAATGAGTCAAAACATGGCTGTACACAAAGATTTCTATATGCAAATATTTATACGAGTGCCAGCTTGTAACACCTTAGATGCCCAACATTTAAAGTTTGGTGAATACAGCTATTGAAATTACTTTTTTAAAAACTTATTTTTTAACTTCACCCAGTAGAACTACTCATACACGGACACAGAGACATACACACTAATGAGTGCATGTAAAACTGGTGAAACCCAAATAAGCTCTGTGGATTGTATCAATGTCAATTTTCTAATTTTGCTAATGTACTACTTATACGAAAAGTTATCACTGGTGTAGATTGGTGTAACTGCTGCCACAATTAAGACATAGAATTGCTCCAACACCGCAAAGATCTCCCTCATGCTACCTTTTTATAGTAACACACACCCCACCTTCTTATCTCCTCCTTCACCTTGGCAACCACCAGTCTGCTCTCTATCACTATAATTTTGTCATTTCAAGAATATTCTACAAATGAGGGTGTGAGGGCAACCTGGCTGCAACATTTGTCACTCCATTGATCACCAGGGCTGATTTGGCTGATCTGGCTGGCTAAGCAGACGTCCCCTTCATCTTTCACTGTTCCATGTGCATCCCTCCTTAAGCTGCACACCCTATTGAAGAGGACGATCTTCCCCAATAGAGGAGAGGACCATTCTTCAGTCAGGTGTATACAAGTATTTCTGCTCCCCTGCTAGAACTTCCAAACAAGCTCTCCAGAATATTGAATAACTGAAATCATACATTATATAAATTTATGAGATTGGCTCCTAGGCCATAAAGACCACAGGCCATGAACACCAATGGCAAGATTTCCCCAGGCCCACATAGGAGCAAGCGGCTGCAACTGACAGGAGAGAAAAGAGTTGCCCAGAGGCTGGTGAGTTATCACAAGGCATGTGTACAAAGTCTGCACCCTAGGAAGCAGTTGGAGTGTCGGGCACAGCTTGGAAATCGGTCAGGGTGATAGAACTGCAGGGGGTGCAACCTACAGGAAAGTCTCAGTCCAGGCCGGAATTCTCACATAGCCCTGACCCAGAAATGATTAACAATCTGTTCCAAAAGTCTGTCCAGAGAATCAGCAGCAAATTGCAGTCTCCTCAAATGCCCAGGCATCAACATAAAGACACAAAGATTGAGAAAGTACAGAGAAGTATGTCGCCAACAAATGAAACAAAGCACCAGAAATGGATGCGGGGGAACAGCAAATCTATGAAATGTCTTACAGAGAATTCAGAATAACCCTCTTAAGGATGTGCGGGAGTCACAAGAAGATACAGATAGAAGGTTAAATGACATCTGCAAAATAATTCAGGAGCAGAATGAGAGACTCAACAAAGGAATAGAATCAATTTTTTAAACCCAAATAAAAATTCTACAAATAAAGAATGCCTTATCTGAATTGAAAAACTGAATAGAAATTGCCAACAGCAGACTTAATCAAACAGAGGAAAGAACTGGTGAGCTCAAAGATAAAACACATTAAATTATCCAATCAGAGGAGCAAAAAGAAAAAAAAGAATAAGGAAAAAATGAAACAGAAATACAGCAAACATGGGACTTCCTCAAACAAAATAACCTCCACGTAATGGCATACTTGAAGGAAAGGAAAAAGAAAGAGGCCTGGAAAGCATATTCAAAAAAATGATAGCTGAAAAATTCCCAAATATGGAGAGCACCCAGGTGTAGGAAGCTCAGAGGCCACCAGTCAAATTCAACCCGGGGAGGAACACTCCTAGACACATCATAATCAAATTATCAAAAACCAAAGACAGAGAATACTGAAAGCAGCAAGAGAAAAGAAACACGTAACATTCAGTGGAGCCCCAGTACATCTCTCAGTGAATTTCTCAGTAGAAACCCTATAGACCAGAAGACAATGGGATGATATAATTGAGAGCGCTGAAGGAAAAAGACTGTCAGCCAAGAATTCTGTATCCAGCAAAATTAACCTCCAAATATAAAGGAAAAATAACGTCTTCTCCAGACAAACGAAAGCTAAGGGAATTCTTTGACACTGCATCTGCCTTACACAAAATGCAAAAGGGAGTTCAGTCTGAAAGAAGACAACACTATGAGCAGCAAGAAAACATTTGAAGGTACATAAATCATTAGTAAGGTAAGTACACAGACAGCTTCAGAATACTTCAATGCTGTAAGGATGGTGAATAAACTGCTTACATCCTTAGTATGAAGACTAAAGGACAAACGTAGCAAAACACTAACATGTACAACAACTGTATAAGTGAAAGTCAATATCAAAAGATGCATCTTGAAACAACAAAGTGCCAAAAAGTGGGGTCAATGACACCAAAGCCTAGAGTCAGCTTTGATTTTTTCTTTTTCCTTAGATATGAAAGTTAAGTGGTTATTAGTCTGATTTAACTTGTTATAACTATAACATGTTTTTTTGTAAGCCTAATGATAACCATAACACAAAATCTTAGAAGAGACATACTAAAAATAAATAGTGAGAAAGCAAAATGTAAAGCTAGAGAAAGCCACTCAACCACAAAGGAGGACAAGGAAAAAAGGATCCACAAAACAACCCGAAAAAAATAGCGAAATGGCAGTAACAAGTCACTGTATATAAATAATAACCCTAAATGTAAACGGATTAAATGCCCCAGTTAAAAGACTAAGAATGGCTGAATGAATTACGAAGCAAGAACCAACAATGTACTGACTTTGAGAGACTCACTTAACTGATAAAGATATACATCAGCTGAAAGTAAAGGGATGGAAAAAGATATTTCATGAAACTGGAAACCAAAAAAGAGTAGGAGTAGCTCTACTTATATCAGATAAAATAGACTTCAAGTCAAGGAAAGAAAAAAGATAAGAAATGTCATTATATAATAATAAGAGAGATCAATTCAACAAGAGGGGTGGTTATGGTCAAGATGGCAGAGTAGTCGGTTCCTGGTGTCACTCTCTCCCACAGAGTGACCAATTTGTAGCTATCGTGGAGCAGCAACAGAGGACCCGAGATCAGCACTGGAGCGGACAAGAGCTACATGCCATGGGACCCCAGTTCAGGATGCTCCCCATTGTGTAGAGAGATAGAGCTTCTGGGCCCATATGCCCTGAGCCTGCTGGACCAGAGATGGCAGGTGGGATGGGACTCCTGGCCCAGGCCAGTCCCTGCCTCCAGGAGTGACTTAAGAGGCTCAAAGCCCCCACACCCTGAGCCGGCTGAGCTGGAGAATGTAGGTGGGGCAGGACTTTTGGCCCAGGCTAGCTCCTGCTGAGCAGAAGTGGCAGTCTCTTCAGGATCCAAGCCAGACATCAGGTTGAAACAAGTAGACTGAGATATCCCTGGTCACAATGACAAAGCACTAAAGGAAAGACACCAGAAATATGAAAAATCAAGAAAGTGCATCGCCACCAGAAGAAAATAATAACTCTCAAGCACTAGATCCTATAGAACAGGAAGTCTTTGAAATGACAGACAA
>NW_007746016.1:5894-11114 GCF_000696425.1 Galeopterus variegatus
GCATCGCCACCAGAAGAAAATAATAACTCTCAAGCAGTAGATCCTATAGAACAGGAAGTCTTTGAAATGACAGACAAGGAATTTAGAGTAACTATTCTAAGGAAACTAAATGAGATACAAGACTAAATGATAAACAGCACAATGAAATGAGAAAAAATATACAGAATCTGAAAGAGAAATGTACAAAGAAATTGATGCTTTGAAAAAGAATGTAGCTGGGCTTGTGGAGCTGAAGGATTCATTCAATGAAATAAAAAACACAACAGACAGTTTAACCAGCAGACTTGAACAAGCAGAAGAGACAATTTCTGACCTTGAAGACAGGATGTTTGAATTATCACAGGCAGACCAGAAAAAAGAAAAAAGAATCAAAAAAATTGAAGAAATTCTAAGAGAGACAACTGACAGCCTGAAGCATTCAAATATGCAAATCATGGGTATTCCAGAAGGGGAGGAAAAAGGAAATGGCATTGAAAACATATTCAATGAAAGAATAGCAGAAAACCTCCCAGATATAGGGCAAGTCACAGATCTCCAGATTCAGGAAGCCCAAAGATCACCAAACACATTCAACCCAAAAAGGTCCTCTCCAAGACATGTGACAATCAAACTGACAAAACTCAAAGACAAAGAGAGAATCTTAAAGCTTCAAGAGAGAAGTGGCAAATCACCTATAAGGGAGCCCCAATCAGAATAACACCAGACTTTTCATCAGAAACCCTAAAAGCCAGAAAAGAACGGCATGATATATTCAAAACACTGAAGGGCAAAAATTGCCAGCCAAGAATACTTTACCCAGCAAGGCTATCCTTCCAAAATGAAGGGCAAATAGTATATTTATCAGACAAGCAAAAACTGTGGGAGTTCACTACCACACAACCAGGCCTACGAGAAACTCTCAAGGAAGTATTGGGTTTGATAACAAAAAAACAATCATCGCTGCTGTGAATACACAAGAAAGAACAATAACTATCAGCAAGACAAAATGCTAGCAAAAAAGAAAAATATAGTTTATCTATCACCCCAAGAAACCAACAAATACAGAAGACAAACAGAAAATTAGGAAGAAGGTACTTAAGACATCTAAACAAAAATCAGTAAAATACTAGAAGTAAATCGACACATTTCAATAACTCTAAATGTAAAGGGATTAAATTCCCCAATCAAAAGACACAGACTGACTGACTGGATTAAAAAGATGGACCCAACAATATGCTGCCTTCAAGAGACTCGCTTGACCTGTAAAGACACACATACACTAAGAGTGAAAGGATGGAAAAAGATATACCATGCAAATAGAAATGAAAAATGAGCTGGAGTAGCCATTCTTATGTCAGATAAAATAGATTTTAAACCAAAAACCATAAAAAGAGACAAAGAAGGCCACTATATAATGATAAAAGGATCTATCCATCAAGAAGACATAACAATCACAAATATATACATACCCAATATCAGAGGAACCAGATTTACAAAGCAAAAACTATTAGATCTAAAGAAAGAGACAGACACTAACACCATAATAGCGGAGGACCTGAACACCCCACTCTCATCATTGGACAATCATCTAGGCAAAAAATCAACAGAGAAACACAAGATCTAAGCAATACTTTAGACCAATTGGACTTGGCAGATATCTACAGAACATCCCATCTAACAACTGCAGAATATTCATTCTTCGCATCGTCACATGGAACATTCTCCAGGATAGACCACATGTCAGGTCACAAAGCAAGTCTCAACAAATTAAAAACAATTGGAATTATTTCATGTATTTTTTCCAATCACAATGGGTTAAAATTAGAAATCAATAATAAACAAAACTATGAAAACTATACAAATATATGGCAATTAAACAACATTCTACTTAATGACATGTGGGTCCAAGAAGAAATTAAACAGGAAATCAAAAAATTTCTTGAAACTAATGAAAATAATGACACATCATACCAAAACCTGTGGGATACTGCAAAAGCAGTATTAAGGGGGAAATTAATCATATTAAATGCTTACTTCAGAAGAATGGAAAGATGACAAATAAATAACCTAACTCTTCACCTTAAAGATCTAGAAAAACAAGAACAATCCAAACCTAAAGTTAGTAAATGGAAAGAAATAATTAAGGTCAGAGCAGAACTAAATGAAATAGAAACTCAAAAAACAATTCAAAAGAACAATGAAACAAAAAGTTGGTTTTTTGAAAAGATAAATAAAATTGACAAACCTTTAGCAAGATTATCTATGAAAAGGAGAAGACCCAAATAACAAAAATTAGAAATGAAAAAAGTGACATTACAACTGACACCTCAGAAATACAAGGAATCATTAGAGGCTACTATAAACATCTATTTGCCAACAAATTTGAAAATCTGGAGGAAATGGATAAATTTCTGGATGCATACAAACTACCAAAACTGAGCCAAGAAGATATAGAATATCTGAACAGACCAATAACTATAAAAGAGATTGAAGCTGTTATCAGAAGGCTCCCAACAAAGAAAATCCCAGGAGTGACAGGTTCACTGCAGAGTTCTACCAAACCTTCAAAGAGGAACTGATACCAATTCTCTACAAATTGTTCCAAAAGACTGAAACAGAGGGCATTCTCCCAAACTCATTCTATGAGGCAAACACCATCCTGATATCAAAGCCAGACAAAGATGCATCAAAAATAGAAAACTAAAGGGCCAGCCCGGTGGCGCACTGGAGAGTGCACCGCTTGGGAGCGCGGCGGCGCTCCACTGAGGGTTCGGATCCCATGTGGAGACCGGTTCCCGCTCACTGGTTGAGCGCGGTGCAGGTGCAACACTGAGGGTTGCGATCCCGCTGCTGGTCCCCGGTGCGGGCGTGACACTGAGGGTTGCGATCCCGTTACCAGTCAGTAAAAAAGAAAAAAAGAAAAAAAAAATAGAAAACTACATGCCAATATCCTTGATGAATATAGATGCAAAAATCTTCAATAAAATACTAGCTAACAGAATACAGCAACACATACACAAAATTATACACCATGATCAAGTGGGATTCATCCCAGGGATGCGAGGTTGGTTCAACATACATAAATCAATGAATGTGATACACCATGTTAATAAAAGCAAAGACAAAAACCATATGATCATCTCTATTGGTGCTGAAAAAGCATTTGACAAAATTNAAATTATACACCATGATCAAGTGGGATTCATCCCAGGGATGCGAGGTTGGTTCAACATACATAAATCAATGAATGTGATACACCATGTTAATAAAAGCAAAGACAAAAACCATATGATCATCTCTATTGGTGCTGAAAAAGCATTTGACAAAATTCAACACTCATTCATGATAAAAACTCTACAAGTTAGGCATAGACAGAAAGTATCTCAACATAATTAAAACCATATACAATAAGCCCACTGCCAATATCACCCTGAATGGGAACTAAAGAAGGATGCCCAGTCTCAACACTCCTATTCAACATAGCAAGTACTAGCCAGAGCAATCAGAGAAGAGAAGGAAATAAAGAGCACCCTGATTGGAAAGGATGAAGTCAAGCTGTCCCTTTTTGCAGATGATATGATCCTATATACTGAACAGCCTACAGCCTCTACAAAAAAAACTCATAGAGTTGATAAATGATTTCAGTAAAGTTGCAGGATAACAAATCAACACAAAAAAATCAGTAGCATTTCTATACTTCAACAGTGAACATGCAGAAAAAAGAAATAAAGAAAGCTAGTCCATGTATAATAGCCACCCAAAAAATAAAACACTTAGGAATAAAGCTGACCGAGGATGTGAAAAATCTCTACAAAGAGAACTACAAACTACTGCTGTGGGAAATTAAAGAGGACACAAGAAGATGGAAAGATATCCCTTGCTCTTCGATTGGAAGAATTAACATTGTGAAAATGTCTGTATTACCCAAAGTGATCTACAGATTCAATGCAATCCCCATCAAAATTCCAATGACATTTTTCTCTGAGATGGAAAAAGCTATCCAGACATTTAAATGGAATAGCAAAAGCCCACATATAGCCAAAGCAATCCTGAGTTAAAAAAGTAAAGCTGGAGGCATAACACAACTTGACTTTAAAGTATATTACAAAGCTATAATAACCAGAACAGCATGGTACTGGCATAAAAATAGGCACATGGATCTATGGAATAGAATAGAGAACACAGAAATCATTCCATACACTTACAGCCATCTGATCTTTGACAAAGGCAGCAAATCTACATATGGGGGAAGAGACTGCCTTTTCAACAAGTGGTGCTGGGAGAATTGGATACTCATATTAGAAGAATGAAACTACACCTGTACCTTTCACTACATACTAAAATCAACTCAAAATGGATTAAAGAATTAAATATATATCCCGAAACAATAAAACTCCTTAAAGAAGACATAGGGGAAACACTCCAGGAAGTAGGAATGGGGACAGACTTCATAAATAGGACCCAAAAGGAACAGGCAACTATAGCAAAAATAAACAAATGGGATTATATCAAACTCAAAAGCTTCTGCACAGCAAAAGAAACAACAGAGTAAAAAGGCAACCAACAGACTGGGAGAAAATATTTGCAAAATATACATCTGACAATGGATTAGTATCCAGAATATACAAGGAACTCAAACAACTTTACAGCAATAATAATAATAATAACCCAATTAAAAAATGGGCAAAGGAGCTGAATAGGTATTTCTCAAAGGAAGACATACAAATGGCCAGCAGACACATGAAAAAAAATGCTCAACCTCACTCAGCATCAGGGAAATGCAAATCAAGGCCACATTGAGATACCATCTCACTCCAGTTAGAATGACTAATATCCAAAAGACAGAATGATAAGTGCCATAGAGGCTGCAGAGAAAAAGGAACTCTCATACACTGTTTGTGGGGCTGCAAATTGGTGCAGCTTTTATGGAAAATGGTATGGAGTTTCCTCAAACAATTACAGATAGATTTACCATATGACCCAGCTGTTCCACTGTTGGCATATACCCAGAGGACTGGAAATCATCATGCTGAAGGGACACCTATACTCCAATGTTTATTGCAGCTCTATTTTCAATAGTCAAGAGTTGGAACCAGCCCAAATGTCCACCATCTGATGACTGGATAAGGAAACTGTGGTATAGCTAGACAATGGAATACTACTCTGCTATAAAAAAGAAGGAAATACTACCATTCGCAACAACATAGATGGACTTAGAGAAAATTATATTAAGTGAAACAA
>NW_007746016.1:11714-12392 GCF_000696425.1 Galeopterus variegatus
AGTCAGGCACAGAAAGAGAAATTCCACATGTTCTCACTTATTTGTGGGAGCTAAAAATAAACAAATAAAGGAACACACAAACAAATCAATGGGGGGGGGAGAAGACAGAATAACCACAAAAATTCCTTGAATTATTCAAGTCAAGTGAACAGATATGATGGGGGGGGCGGGGTGGAGAAGAATAGGTAAAGGGACACAAAAATCAACTACAATGTATCTTGAGAAGTAAAAGAAAAAAACAAAAAAGAAAGAGGATATAACAATTCTAAATATATATGCACCCAACTCCAGAGTACCTAGCTATATAAAGCAATTACTATTGAACCTAATAAGAGAGATTGATTCCAACACAATAATAGCTAGGAACTTTAATACCCAGTTTCAGCAAAGGACAGATCATCCAGACAGAAAATTAACCAGGAAACAACAGAATTAATCTCTACCATAGACCAACTTGGCCTAGTGAACATTTATAGAACATTTCATTCAACAGAACACACATTCTTCTTAGCAGCACATGGAACATTCTCTAGAATAGATCATATATTAGGACACAAAACAAGTCTCAACAAATTTTAAAAACTCCGAATCATATCAACTACTTTATCTGACAACAATGGAATGAAACTGGAAATCAACAACAAAAGGGACATTAGAAACTGTATGAATACATGGAAA
>NW_007746016.1:13250-14039 GCF_000696425.1 Galeopterus variegatus
AAAAAAAAAAAACTCAACAAATTAGGTATAGAAGGAATGTACCTCAATACAATAAAGGCCATTACGACAAACCCAGAGATAACATCACACTGAATGGATGAAAATTGGACGCTTTTCCTCTAAGATCTGGAACAAGACAAGGATGCCCACTTTCCCCACTCTTATTCAGCATGGTACTAGAAGCTCTAGGCTGTGCAGTAAGGCAAGAGAAAGCAATAGAGGTCATTCAAGTCTGAAAGGAAGAAGTCAAACTATCCCTATTTGCAGATGACATGATTCTATACATAGAAAACCCTAAAGACTCCACCAAAAAATTACTAGAACTAATAAATGAATTTAGTAAAGTGGCAAGATACAAAATCGAGACACAAAAATCAATTGCCCTCCCATACCCCAATAATGAAATAGCCAAAGAAGAAATCAACAAAGTAATCCCATTCACAATAGCTACCCCCAAAATGAAATACCTACGAGTAAATTTACAAAGGAGGTGAAAGACATCTACAATGAAAACTATTAAACACTGCTGAAAAAAATTGAAGAGAGCACAAATAAATGGAAAGATATCCCATGTTCATGGGTGAGAAGAATTAACATCAAAATGTCTATTACCCAAAGCAATCTATGCATTCAATGCAATACCTATCAAAACACCAATGACATTCTTCATAGAAATAGAAAAAACTATCTTAAAACTGGTATGGAACCACAAAAGACACCATATGGCAAAAGCAATCTTGAACAAAAAGAGCAAAGTTGGAGGCATCACACTTCCTGACTTCAAAATAT
>NW_007746016.1:15261-15935 GCF_000696425.1 Galeopterus variegatus
AGAGCAAAGTTGGAGGCATCACACTTCCTGACTTCAAAATATACTATAAAGCTATAGTAACAAATGTTATGGTACTGGCATAAAAACACACAAAGTGACCAATGGAATAGAATAGAGAGCCCTGAAATGAACCCACACTTACAGCCAACTGATTTTTGACAAAGATGCCAAAAAATATACAATAGGGAAAGGACAGCCTCTTCAACAAATGGTGCTGGGAAAACTGGATATACACAGGCAGAAGATTGAAACCAGACTCCTATCTCTCATCATACACAAAAATCAACTTGAAATGGATTAAAGACCTTAATTTAAGAACAGAAACTATGAAACTACTAGAAGAAAATACAGGGTATGGGAGTGGGCGGTGTTTTTTTTGAGTGGGACTATGAAGGCACAAGCAACTAAAGCAAAAATACATAAATGGGACTACATCAAATAAAAAGCTTCTGCACAGCAAGGGACACTGTCAACAAAGTGAAGAGACAAACTACAGAATGGGAGAAAGTGTTTGCCAGCCACACAAGAGACTAATAATCAGACAACGAAGTAATAACCAGAATATATAAGGAACTTAAATGACTCAACAGCAAAAAAACAACCCAATTAAAACACGGGCAGAGGGCCGGCCCGGTGGCGCACTGGATAAGTGCGCCGCTTGGGAAGCGTGGCGG
>NW_007746017.1:0-1156 GCF_000696425.1 Galeopterus variegatus
CGGCGCCCACGGGCCCGGGCGCTCTGCTGCCTGCGCCCATTAAGGAGCTGGGCGGCCGGGCCGCTGCGAGCCAGCCGGGCGCGCTGCAGGCCAGCCGGGGGGCCGGATCCACCCAGACCCTTGTAAAACCGGTGCCAACACTGGGCCCCCAGGGCCCCCAGAGACTGTGCCTCTGGGTGACATGTGCTGTGTCTCTACGTAAGTCCGTGTGTGAAATGATGGCTAGCGTGTGGGTGAGCAGCAAGTCCAAAGTCTCCTGATCTCAGTTTCTGTCACCCAAGCAGAACCGAACCGGCTGTTGTCGGCGGAAGATGCCCAGAGACCTCTGTCTTCCCGCACCTGGGAGACAACATCACGGTCCTTCCTTTCCCTCCTTCCTTCCTCGCTGGGGAAGAGAAATACGAAGGAACTGGACGGAAAGGCTCACACCGGGTGGCTCTCAGCATTTCATACTTGGATCACTGAGGTCTTGAACTACCACAATAGTCCTTTTTCAGCATTCTGTGTGAGTTTGATGTTTTCGTTTTGTTTTTTGGCTGCAGTAGTTCAACATGCATAATTGCCTCCACAAAGAAAGACAATGCNTTTTGTTTTTTGGCTGCAGTAGTTCAACATGCATAATTGCCTCCACAAAGAAAGACAATGCTTTCTGGTGTCATCCTTTGTTACTGGAACTTATTATTTCTGGGTGGTACCTCAGGATACATTGTTGCCTCAGGTGCATTGTGTACCCATGCTGTAAAACAGGGGCTTTCGATGGTGAGCTCGTGTGTGTTCCAGTTGTCACCCAGCTGCCTTCCCCACGGCTGTGAAATGCCTTTGAGCCCATGAGCTTTTGAAATTAAAAATGTTGAATCAAGGTGGACACCAATAGGCCCCACCACTTGAATACGTCCATTCTCCAGTTGGGTTATTAGCTTCATTTCAAACTCATTGTGAGAGGTGTATCTAATTTCTGGTTATAATGCACTCATAATCTGACAGGCTATTTGAACAGGAGTTAGCGCCATTTGGAATTATTTTGTGAAAGGAAAAAACGCTGTTTTACAAATTGTCTTCAACTTTCTACAGATAGGAAAACTGACAAGGTAAATCAACATGGATTAAATGTCTGTCTTCCCTGTTTTTATCCTCTCTCTCTCTCTCTCTCTCTCTC
>NW_007746017.1:2728-3527 GCF_000696425.1 Galeopterus variegatus
TGTGTTTTCTTTCAAGTTCATTGTAGGCTCTGAACATTCTCTCTGCAGTTGGTGACATTCTTAGCAAGAGAATACCAACAGTTTTTGATACTGCGTAAAGTCTAATTCCCCTTTCAAGCTAGTATTTAAACCTAGAGTAATCAACGTGGAGATTTCTGGGACCTTCTCAGAACATCTCCCCTCTGCCACCTTCCCCACCCCCAGCTCACTGTAAGCTCAAAAAATGCCAGTGCTCCAGGGTTTGTGCTTTAGTCCCTTCATTTACTCCTTTGTGGAATTGGGCGCAGCTTCCCATTAAAGGAGATCAGGGGTAATTAGCAGCATTATTTTGACAAGTTGGCTAGAGCTGTTCCTTTTCCTCCAGCTGGGGGTGGGGGTTACTCGTGGGATAAGGGGAGGAAACTGAAGGTGGAAGGGAGAAGGGGAAGGGAATTAAGCCCAGTGGTTTTACATTTTGTGGCTACTGAATCTTTTTGTCTCCTCTCTGAAAACTTTTAGATTCATTTTCTACCATCACCTTTTAAGTAAATACAAAGGCTGCCAATAAGAAAATAATAAGGCATTCTTAGGGAGCCAAGAAAACGTGGTGGATGGTGGCATATTGGCTTGAGTCAAAACTCAACTGTTATCCAAGGTACCTCCTGCTTTGAATTTCTCAGACCCTGGCCCGTCACTCACATCCTGTATCCTGGGCTCTCCATGCATAAATAGAATATTTACATCAAACCCCCAAGTCCTCTCTCCATCCCACCTTCTCAACAAGAATACTGTGAACTTAATGTAATGTTTGCAATTCCTT
>NW_007746017.1:4667-6153 GCF_000696425.1 Galeopterus variegatus
GAGACAAAAATGACAATTCATGCATTGAGATGAATTCTACTTGGAATGGGACACTGGAACACTTAGCTCTTGCTTCATAGAGGCTGGCAACTCCTGCTGGTTGATAAAGCCCCAAGCTCTCACGAGGTAACTGTCTCACCAGCAGACACCTTAGCAGGCCTGGCTCCTTCAGCCAACTTCATCTCAGGTCTGGGGAATTCTTGTGGTTAGCTGAAGTTAACAAACCCGGTGTGGGCAGCAGTCCCCTGCACAGGGCATGCATATTAAAGCCGACAATGCTTACAAATGTAAATAAGGGCAGATTGATTAGGAACAACATTATCGCTGGGAATGTCGCACTCGCATGCATCAGCAATGAGGCAAATTGGGGGCAGCCCCAGCCCTGACCACCCAAGTCGAGCAGCCTTTTACACTCGCTCCTCTTCCCTTTCTTAAAACGTTACAGAAACAAGGCCAATTAGATCCCCCAAGTAATTCATCTCTGTGTATGAAAAAAGCAGACCACAGGGGAAGCGGCGGGTGGGGGGTGGGGAGATTAAGATAGCCCTTGTTAGAGCCGAGTCTCGGGATTGCGTCCTGTAACCAATGGGTAGGATGTACAGGCCAGGACCATTGTCTGAGATGCTGGAAAGTTAACCTATCAAACAGCGGGCGGGGGGCTCAGGGCGCTGAAAACCTCGGGGATCAGTGTTCAAAACGTTTAGGAATTAAGTCAATCTCAGGGAAACGAGCCCGAGTGGAAGAGGCTTTGCCATTGATGCGCATGTGGGAGCCGCCAGAACGAGAGGGGGTGCAGCTGCGTGCTGGGGGAACCCGGAGCCCTTGCGTGGAAGTAGTAGCGCTCTTACTTCGTTCTAGGGTTCCACAACCCACGCAGATGTACAGAAATTCCTATAAATCAAAGATTGGGAGGAAAGACGAATATTTGATCTAAAACGCTGCAAAAAAATTCGAAAAAACAAGCATAGCAAGGTGTCTAGGGCTCCACGGTTACCTTGCCATACAGCAAGGCTCAAGCATAAAAAAGCCAGCACGTAAAACCAGGGGTGCCGCCAAGACTTTAAAAACCGTTTCCAGCAGCCAGCACGGAACGGTTGGACTCGAAGTGCGTGCAGAACGGTTCAGTAGGAAAAGCTGGCGCAGTAAGCCACTCTGCCTGCTTTGTGCTGCCCGTCAGGATCAAGACCAGCGTTTTGCTGGAAGACGAGCCCGGTCTTCCTGCGCCGTTCTTGTCAATGTCGTGTCACTTTCATCGCCTGCCCTTCTGGGTTTTAGCGGCTCTGCCCGCAGCCGCTCACTAAGTCACGTGTCCTCGGGAGTTAGGCGTTTTGAATTTCCGCGCTGGCCGGGAGTCCGGATCCTCCTCCTGACCCGCGAAGCCCTGCAGACACGTCTCCCCTTTGTCTCTCTGTATGCTTCAGGACACCCGGCCCGCCCCGGGGCCCGCACGCGTTCTGCGGGTCCGGGACTCGGGGAGCAGAGCCCC
>NW_007746017.1:6451-11753 GCF_000696425.1 Galeopterus variegatus
CAACCCCGCGCGCGCGCGCGCACAGGCCTCCCGGGCCGGGGTCACGTGGCCGCGCAGGCTCCGCCTCCCCCGCTCCTCCCCCCCCTTCCCTCCATCTGGGTTTCTTTCTTTCCTGCCCTTTCTTCTTTTTTTTTTCAATGAACACACACCGTGTGCATCTTAAAGCCACACGGCCCCATTTCACGGCTTCGGTCGGCTTCTCGCTCCCGCGGGACCTCTGCAGTTCAACCTCGTTTTAGAAAAAGAAAGGAAAGGGGAAAATACCGAAAAGCACTAAAGCGAAGCAGAATCGAGGGTCTGTGATTCTGGTTCTGGGTCTGTGATTCTGGTTCCCAACGCAGGGACGAACTAAAAAACTTGAGAAGTATAAACACATTCCACTTTCCGAAAAAAAATTTTTTTTAACGAAAAGTGTAGCCGTGTAGACAGTGTAATTTGTCTCTGGCCCCAGGATCCACCCCACAGGGTCGCATATTTTTCTTCCCCAACGGGAAACAAATCCCCAGGATGTCTTGGTGACACTGGACGCAGCGTCGGGACAAATCCTTGCGATCCGCACACAATTTGCTTCAAATGAATCCAACATCAAAGCCTTTATTCCTCCCTACGTCACGCTTTTATTAAATATAACAGGGTGCACGCCGGTGTTTGGTAAAAAAAAAATCCGTTTAAAATTGACTTTACATAAGGATGTGGTTAATAAAAAAGGGGGGCCCAAGTGAACCCCAAATAATCAGGAAAACCTCTCCTTCTCGAGGAAATAATTGCATTTATCTGGGTCGTTAGAAGATTCTGTTGTTTCTCTTTTAGTTATGTCACATTAAAGATTCAAATAAAAACGCTTCTGCTTCCACGAGACTGCTTTGGTATCTGGATTCCACGTTTACAGAACACTGACTCCTCCGAATCGGAATTGTGCTGTCATGGGGTTTTTTGTTTTCTTTTTTTTGTTTTTTCATGGGGGGGGGGAGGGCGCAGGGGGGTTTTAGGAAAGGGTGGCTTTTCCCAACGTCCTTGCTTTCCTCTTTAACTTTCCATTTTGTTTATCTTAATGCGAGGCGTTGTTCCCTGCGAGAGCCTAAATCCTCCCTTTACTTAGAAAAGAAAAAAGAGGAGGAAAAAAAAATCTGGCAGAGACTGGCGCAGTATCCACCACCCTGTCATTACTGGTGCAGGCCTGGGAATTCAAGCCGGACCTCCCAGGATTTGCTGCAGCTTGAGGCCAAGGTGCCTCTGAAAGGGTTTTCTTTGAGGCATTTCAGAAATTGTTTAAGCGCTTAAAAAAATATTGCATTTCCCCCCGTGTCTATCGCGAGGCAAATGCTCGTGTGCGCGCGCGCGCGCGTGTTTGGTAAAAAAAAAAAAATCCGTTTAAAATTGACTTTACATAAGGATGTGGTTAATAAAAAAGGGGGGCCCAAGTGAACCCCAAATAATCAGGAAAACCTCTCCTTCTCGAGGAAATAATTGCATTTATCTGGGTCGTTAGAAGATTCTGTTGTTTCTCTTTTAGTTATGTCACATTAAAGATTCAAATAAAAACGCTTCTGCTTCCACGAGACTGCTTTGGTATCTGGATTCCACGTTTACAGAACACTGACTCCTCCGAATCGGAATTGTGCTGTCATGGGGTTTTTTGTTTTGTTTTTTTGTTTTTTCATGGGGGGGGGGCGCAGGGGAGTTTTAGGAAAGGGTGGCTTTTCCCAACGTCCTTGCTTTCCTCTTTAACTTTCCATTTTGTTTATCTTAATGCGAGGCGTTGTTCCCTGCGAGAGCCTAAACCCTCCCTTTACTTAGAAAAGAAAAAGGAGGAAAAAAAATCTGGCAGAGACTGGCGCAGTATCCACCACCCTGTCATTACTGGTGCAGGCCTGGGAATTCAAGCCGGACCTCCCAGGATTTGCTGTAGCTTGAGGCCAAGGTGCCTCTGAAAGGGTTTTCTTTGAGGCATTTCAGAAATTGTTTAAGCGCTTAAAAAAATATTGCATTTCCCCCCGTGTCTATCGCGAGGCAAATGCTCGTGTGCGCGCGCGCGCGCGTGTGCGCGCAAAAGGCGTCTCACAAAAAGGAGACACTGTCGGAAAGAAAAGGAATAAGCAGGAAAGGCGGGGGGCATTCCTTGATGGGAGCATCGCATGCGAGAAGGCTGGCGCTGTCGGGGGCTCCCCCCGCAGCCCGGGATGCACACACCGGGGTTGCCTACCTGGGTGGTCTCTCTACTTTGGTGAGCTGTTGCTAAGCAGCTAATAATAGTCATGTTTGCTGAGTAATTTCTGCCCTGCGCGAGCCAATCGCGTCGCAGAAACCCAAGCCATCTGACAGCCCCGGGGGCGGGAGCTGCAGCCTTTTTCTCTTGCGCTCGCTCGCTCCCCTTCCACCCCCTCCCCTCCGCCTCCTTTTTCTCCAAATGGAGAGAGTTCTTTTTTTTCTTCTTCCATCTCATCTATTGAATCAAGGAGCTGCTGCGGCCGCTGCCCGCTGCACACACACAGAGCGGAGTCCCCAGGTCCCGGGAGCGAGAGCGAAGCGCTGCACGGGGGCAGAATGGTCCAGCGGGTCGGCGAGGAGCCCAAGAAAGCAGAGTCCGGGAACAAGCAGCCACCGCGAGCCCAGCAGCCTGAGCAGCAGCTCCAGGAGCCGTCACCGCCAGCAGCAGGGAAAATACCGAAAAGCACTAAAGCGAAGCAGAATCGAGGGTCTGTGATTCTGGTTCCCACCGCGGGGACGAACTAAAAAACTTGAGAAGTATAAACACATTCCACTTTCCGAAAAAAAATTTTTTTTTAACGAAAAGTGTAGCCGTGTAGACAGTGTAATTTGTCTCTGGCCCCAGGATCCACCCCACAGGGTCGCATATTTTTCTTCCCCAACGGGAAACAAATCCCCAGGATGTCTTGGTGACACTGGACGCAGCGTCGGGACAAATCCTTGCGATCCGCACACAATTTGCTTCAAATGAATCCAACATCAAAGCCTTTATTCCTCCCTACGTCACGCTTTTATTAAATATAACAGGGTGCACGCCGGTGTTTGGTAAAAAAAAAATCCGTTTAAAATTGACTTTACATAAGGATGTGGTTAATAAAAAAGGGGGGCCCAAGTGAACCCCAAATAATCAGGAAAACCTCTCCTTCTCGAGGAAATAATTGCATTTATCTGGGTCGTTAGAAGATTCTGTTGTTTCTCTTTTAGTTATGTCACATTAAAGATTCAAATAAAAACGCTTCTGCTTCCACGAGACTGCTTTGGTATCTGGATTCCACGTTTACAGAACACTGACTCCTCCGAATCGGAATTGTGCTGTCATGGGGTTTTTTGTTTTCTTTTTTTTGTTTTTTCATGGGGGGGGGGAGGGCGCAGGGGGGTTTTAGGAAAGGGTGGCTTTTCCCAACGTCCTTGCTTTCCTCTTTAACTTTCCATTTTGTTTATCTTAATGCGAGGCGTTGTTCCCTGCGAGAGCCTAAATCCTCCCTTTACTTAGAAAAGAAAAAAGAGGAGGAAAAAAAAATCTGGCAGAGACTGGCGCAGTATCCACCACCCTGTCATTACTGGTGCAGGCCTGGGAATTCAAGCCGGACCTCCCAGGATTTGCTGCAGCTTGAGGCCAAGGTGCCTCTGAACGTAATAACTTCGTATAGCATACATTATACGAAGTTATCGGCTGCGCCGCACCGCCGCGCCGGACCGGGACTATCTGCACCGGCCCAGCTACTGCGACGCCGCCTTCGCTCTGGAGCAGATTTCCAAGGTGCATTTCAGACTCTCTCCTCCTCCCACTCCCACTCCCTCTGCCCTCCTCTTCCTCTCGGGGATCGCCCCCGCCACACACACACACGCGCGCGCGCGCACACACGCACTCGCACACTCACGCACGCACACGTGCACACACGGACTCACACACGCTCGCGCGCACACACGCACTCTCACACTCAGACACACGCACACACAGCTCTCCAGGAAAAGCAGCAGACAAGTGGGGATTGAAAAATTCAAACCCTCTCTCCGGTCCTGGGAGGAAAGGGCTGTCTGAGGTCCTCAGTGGGTGGAGGGGGGTGTGTGTGTGCGTGCGTGCGTGTGCGGGTGTGTGTTTGGGTGTGTGTGCGTGTGGGTGGTTGTGTGTCCGTGCGCGTGTGTATGTGCGTGCGCGCGCATACGCCCTCCCCGGCGTGCCTTTCCCGGATCGCTGCAGAGCGATCCACACTGGACCACGTCGAGGGCGGCCGCGGCACTGCCCTGCCCTGCGCCTGCCGCCCGGGAGCTCCCTCCTCCCGCGCCCCTACCCCTATTTGCAGCCTCCACCTCTGTAACGCTGCCACATTTCTGAGCATCTCGGAGGGGGAGGCGGAGTGGAGAGAGGCGGGGAGAGGGAGGGGGGAGGGAGCCAAAATAAAGGTGGTTTCCTTTTTTGGCAGCCGGTTTTGCTTTTGTCGAACGTGAAATTTCTGCTCCCTTAAAGCTGATCCTCCGAAGAGGACGTCTGCCCCCACCTTGAGCAGGTCTCGAGCCGCCTCTCCGCGCACCCCTGGGGTGGAAGGGAAAGTTGTAAACAAACTGCCACCTTAAATCGGCGGTGCGGCTGTGCCGAGCGGCCGGGTTCATTGTGTTTACGAGGCTGGCTGAAATGTGTGGAATCCGGGGAAGGCGAGCACCCAGACGGGGGCCCGCCGGGGAAAGGCCGCCGCCGGGAGCAGCCTGCGCGCAGCCAGNTCGGCGGGCTTTTACGTTTAACCAGAAGGGAAGGGAGAAGAGGGAAAGATCCGTGTGGCGGCCCTCTTCCGAGCACAAGTGTTGTAAGTCGCAGATGGCCGCCCCACTTCCTGATGCGGCTCACACAGCGTCTCCCAGCGCTTTGCAAACGCGCCCGAGTGAGCTCCGGCGGCCGCGCTCGCCACGTGGGTCCCCCACTTACCAGCGCTCCGGGCCGGGGTCCGGATGGGACCCCGCCACACACTGTCCCACCGCGCGCTCGCCCCGGCATCAGTCCCCGCCGGGGCACCCCGAGACGGGTGATGAGGGGGCCGTGGCTCGCCGATTCTTACACGGCGGGCCCCATCGCTGGGATCACACGCCCCCCCCCTTCCCAGGCGATCCCCTGAATATTGCTGGTGTCCGGTGCCCCCCTCTGCCCCTGCCTCCCCCCTGTCCTGTGCTGCAGCCCCTCCGCCCAGCGCGCCGCGCGTGGGGACGCCCTGGCTATGCCCGAGGCGCACCTCCCACGCTGCAGCCCGACTGATTGATGACCGTCCCCTCGGGCCTGCCCGGGTCCCACAGCCCGGGGCGACTCGTGGGCGCTCACCCCTGC
>NW_007746017.1:13236-14010 GCF_000696425.1 Galeopterus variegatus
CCCGGAGGGGTTCTGGGGGAGGCCGCGTTTTGAGGGCAGAGAAGAAACGTGTTTTAAGAACACGGGTTTGAAGGGAGGAGCCGCGGGAGCTCTCGGCGGGGCCCCGCCGGGCTTTCACCCGCGTGTCTCTATGGGGCGTTCTTAAGGCCTTTCTTAGAAAAGCAGTTGCGAGTTTTAGATATTTTTCTTCCCCGAAGGTGGAACTATTTTACGTTCTTATGGTGATACAGGTTTTTTAATTTTTGTTCTTTTTTGTTCTTTTGGGTTTTTTCCCCGTTGGTTGTTTCTTAATTACCTTTTCTTTGGAAAGTAAAGAATCCTGCTATTTGGAAACATCTTAACTCCTAAACACTGCTTTGGGCATCTCTTAGGAGAGGGTGGGAGGGGAGTGGTGGGATAACTATATAGATGCTTCAAGCAAAAATATCTGGAACATTCCTAGTCAAAGGTACATAAAACAAAATTTGGAAGCTGAAGAGTTGTATGCACAATTGCTTCAGTGATCTCTTTCAGGATGCTGTTGAAGACCTAAGCTTGGAGAATATTTTGTTAATCTTGTCTTGTTTGTGAAGATTGGCTTGCAGTATTTTGCAGTCTTTAGTTAAGTGACAATTAAAATAATAGTCCAAATAATTAAGACCAGAAAACATTCCTTCCTTAAGTATCTTGTTAATTAATACAAAAGTGTTCTTTGGACTGAATCCACAGGGTAATTTACCTCAATTCAGCACTTCAATGTCATTGGTGGATAGAAGAAGGGTTTTATTGAGCCCC
>NW_007746018.1:0-9811 GCF_000696425.1 Galeopterus variegatus
TTTGGTATGGATCCCTGTACTGACCAGCCACCAACCAAAAACAAACAAACAAAAAAACAAACCAAACACATAAATCTATGATTTTTCCTTAGATCATTGCTTTACCTAGAATGTGTAAACTTCTGATATGTAGTCTTTCACGACAGTATTTGCTGAAACTTCAGATTGGATTTCCTCTCTGAACCATGATTTTTGTTTTGTTTTGTTTTTTTACAAGTTTACGAAAGTTTCTTTTCAAGTCTTCTGAGTTACTATTAATTTCTAGGTTTTTTTTTTAGATAATATTGTCTATATGCCATTATTTTTAAAAATATTCTACATCTCAATGNGGTTAAAATTTTAAATCTCAACTACGCCCGTGACCTAAGCTTCTTAGATGTTTTGCTTTGGAAGAAAGAAATGGTATGGCATAGTTGAAGTACTTATTACATGAGAGAGAGGTTTTATATCATATATTTATTTGTCCAATAAATCCTCGTCATCTATATGGTAATCATCCAGAAGGCAATACACTTACCCTTTAATCATTTTCTATTTAAGCAAACTGTACCTTTCAAAAAATTCCATACAAAGCAGTCATGTCTCAGGCTGTTTCGGCTCTAAATTTGTGTGCCATTTAATTAGCTGGACAGATGGCTGACTGACATAGGAAGGAGTTCTGAAATAAGTCACCAGGATGGCTGGGCACTTTAATGTCTATGTGTTTCAACAGGGAATCCCAGTTGGAAGTGATTGATGTTTTGAGTGAGTTCTCAATTCCACTGAAGGCCAGCTCTGTTTTATAGGCAGGGGTGAGCCAATTTTGCCTTCTGCTGACTTTTTTTTTTGCTAATTTCTTTAGTCAGGCTTAGGGTTCTCCTTGTGCAGCATCATGTTAATTCTTTCTCCAGTAAGTATTTGTCCTTTCCCTGGTGAGCTGCTTCCTCTCTGTTCATTCTAATTCACTATGACTACTGCATTATCTCTTTGTCCCAGCTGACTCATAGTATGATTCTTGTGCTTTTTTTTTTTTTTTAATCATTTTACTTTCAACTTGCTGTTTAAAAGACTTTGAAGTTGGTTATTTTCCTAGGCTGTCACTGATTTGGAATTTTTCTAGAAACATGTTAGTATAAATTATGCTGGATTGGGTTTTTGTCAATTTGAGTACAAGAATTCATTGCTATAAGAAGGAAGTTGGGATTAGAAGGAGGTTAATATCTTTTATACTTTGATCAAAATGTATTTTGAACCTCATACATTTAACACTTTGTTTTCAATGGAGATTGGTGGTCTCCGATTTTTGGTAGGTGACATACAAAATATTCTGAGACATGATCATGAAATCATAAGGATCATCAATAAATAATAATTACTGACAATGGGAACTCCTAGCCCTAAAACTCAATACTTTTGCTTTACACAAACAGGACTCCCTGTCTTCCATAATCCCAAAACCACACTGTAGGAGAGTACTTCAAAAAGTACGTGGAAAAATGGAGTTAAAAGTTAATGCAAATCTTCCCATGAACTTCTTGAAATACCCTCACACTTTCCTAATCAGATTGAAAATGTACCCTTCTCCTAACCCTGACTCTTGACATCTTTATCATTAGAACACCCCCCCACACACACATACACCTCCCCCCATAAGATCAGACCTCTTCCAAGTGCCCCTACTAACCACTCTGTCCTGAATACATAAACTTAATTTCCCTTCTAACCTATTGTTTTGTAATATAAAACTGTCTTGAGCTATCGATAAGTTATAAATTTCTGGCAGTTATCTTATGCTTCTTAATAGTCCACAATGTCAAATATATCATGGGTTTTTGGGGTGTGCAGTGATGTTTCTTTTTTTTTTTTTTTCCTTTTTGTCTTTCTTCGTGACCGGCAACGGGATCGCAACCCTTGGTGTCGCACCCACACCGCGCTCAACCAGTGAGCGGACCGGTCTCTATATGGGATCCGAACCCTCGGTGGGAGCACTGCCGTGCTCCCAAGCACCGCACTCTACCAAGTGTGCCACCGGGCTGGCCCCTGCAGTGATGTTTCTAAGAGCCTAACTGAACCCGAAATTTTGTCCTGTTTGTAAGGCTGTTTCATGGAGTCAATTAAAGGAGCAACTTATCTTTACTGATTGACTTACAGCCACTGTAATGACTAACAGCCATTGTAATGATTGACCCAGCGCAGCCCCTGGCCTTTACAGCTAGTTGTTGAGAAGCCAGTGAAACCATACGGACAGCCTGAAGAGCACAAGTATTCACAGCTGTAGTTTGGTGGAGGATTCATTCTTATTACTTTGTGAGAAGCTCACATTCCTGCTGATTAGCAGAGAAGATCTACCAATTCCTTATTTTATAAATGTATTCCAACCTCAAGAGCACATATAAATTTTGCTTCCAGTCTGTAGAGAAATTGGAATTCTAGTCCTTGTTCCACCAGTGAGGGGCAAATACCACACATGGTGAACCCATCTTTCAATAAGTAGGAAGTCAATGGAGAAACAGGATCTCACTGTCTTCCTCTAATTGACTATAGAAAATCTTACCTGTAGCTCACTTGTTACATTTTTCCTTTAGCAAAGATCTTCCATTTCTACAGTGACTGAATATAGTTTATTTCTTATCATCCAACATAATGAGCTGGCAGCTTGCTATATTAAAAAGAGCAACTTAGGTTAGCTATGTGTTCTTGAGAAAGTTGTTTAACTTGTCTTATTGTCAAGGACTTCATCTAAAATATGGAATTCTGGAAAATGTCAAGGATCAAAAAATGATGCATTGCAAGTGAAAGAGAGAAGGAAATATGTTTCTTCTACTTTCATTGGGGTCCGTTTGATCCTCCTTTTAGATCATATGTGAAACAGCAATGAGAGAAGGTGGATACTATCTTCCTGACGATAACAGATAAAGATGACCACACACACAGACACACACACACACAAACACGCAAACACATAACACACACACAAACACGCCAACACACAACACACACACACATGCACACACACATGAATTAGGGATTGGGGGAGAGCATAGGACAGTTTGATGGGAGAAAGGAAGACTATGATGTTCATAGTTGATGAAGTATCATCAGTGGTGTGTGTTCGTTTGTTTTTTTCCAGATCAAGAATTCATATTGATCAAGGGTTCAAAGCCTTTGAGATTCTAATAAGCCAGTTAGTCCCATGCATGTGCTGTATTTTCCTTTTAGCTGAGGTCCTCAGTGCTCTTATTCTAAACTTTTCCCCAAGATGGTCTCATCTATTTCCATGAAATTGGGTATCATTTATTTACTGATTACCCTGAATTTACATCTACCAAAGCTTCTATTCTGAACTGCCACCTTATTTATCTGACTGTCTTCTCAGCATTTTCACTTTGATGCCTTACAGGAGTATCACACCAACATATCCAAAGCTGAGTTTATGATTTTCTATTGATAAATCTCCTCCTTCAGTGTTCTCCATCTCAGGGACAGGCCCCATCATTTGACATTTGATGATGCCAGATACCATTACTCATCTTCCTCCCTTACTACCTTTCACATATCAGTCAATTTTGATTTCTAAATATTTCTCAAGTGTGTTCTTTTCTCTCTATCTCCCTTGCTTCTAGTTTAGTTCAAGTCATCATCGTCTTTCACATAAACTGCTAAGTAGTCTCTCCATATCCATTCTTATCTTATGACAATCCATATCCAACATAGAATCCAGAGTGAGATTTCTAAGAAACTAATCTGATCACAATTTGCTCCTGCTTAAAATTTGTTGATAGCATTTCATCTTTTTAAGCTATAGTTCATAATACCTAATGAGCACCCACAAAATACCTAATGAGCACCCACTGCCAGCATTATCTCATGCCAATCCCTTTCTCCCTCCTTGTATTGCAGCTTCTCTTTGCCCATCTTCAATTTCTTGAGTATATCAAGTTCCTTCTCATATTGGAATTTTGTACATGCTTCTTCCTTTATATGGAATATTCTTCCTGTTTTCCTCCTGAGGATCTTCTAGTTTTATTCAATTGTCAGCTTAATTCACATTTCTTCAAAGGAAGCCTTCCTTGACTATCCACAAACTAGCCAGGATTTCGTATTATACATTCTTATAGTCCTTCGTATTTTTCTCTCTGTCTTCCCTGTTAAATTGTAGGTTGGTGAGGCCAAGGACCAGGTTTTTCCTGAGCATTGCTCTATCTCCCATTCCTAGCACAGTGTCTGCCATATATAAAAGGCAATACACAGAGAGGCATTGAATAATGTTTGTATGAAGTATACAATTACAGTACTTTCTATCAGTCCTTACAAACAAATATGACCTCCTATTTTGGTCCACCTCCTTTTTATAAAAGCTCATCACATAAAGGTACTCCCTTACAGAGTCCTTTGATTTCATTAATAGCCTCATGTGTCTGATTCCCCAACCATCTTTTTGGCAAACTGACTAAGAAACCTGTGGTGGTTAGGTTGTTGAGACCAAGAATTTTCATTAGGGCTCTTATTTCTAGCAAAAATGAAAGAAGGTGTCAGGGTCTAGTTTTTCCTCTGTTTTTCTACTTGTGCTTTGACACTTTCTTTAAGCTTTATGTGTAAGGTCATTAAGGTGAAGAGTGGTGTCATCAGGATTTGACCATCATGCTAAATGATCCAGCTCCATACCTGTGAACTGTCATTATAACTGTGGCCATCCCTCAGTTGTCAGTTGATCTGATAATTTTAATTAGATGAGGAACAGTTGCCTTATCCATTCATTGTTAAGACTCAAATTATTCTTTTTAGGAAAGATGGTTAAGAAATCCAAAGGTTGGGTGTTGTTCAGTGGACCTCAACATACTTTTTAAAAATTCTAGGGAAAAGAGCAGGGATGCTATAGCTCTACTAGCAGATGACAAAATTCCTGAGTAATGACCAGGAGTGAGCAATCCCCTGACCAGTCTTTTCAAGAAATCTTCTCTCATGTAGAACTGATGTAAGTGTTGCAGGATTTTATGGCTTTCCAAGCTTACAAACTCTAATTTGGTTGTCCTTTCAAGGCTTTGGTAAATGCATTAGTTATTGATGCTAATATAGTTAATTACCACAAACTTAGTGGTTTAAAACAACACAAACTTATGATCTTACATTTCCTGAGGTCAGAAGTCAAAGCTGAATATTAAAGGAATAAAATCAAAGTGTCAGCAGGGCTGCATTCCTTTTGGAGGTTCCAGGAGATAATCTGTTTCCTTGCCTTTTCCAGCTTCAGAGACCCTGTATTTTGGGGCTTGTGGCCCTCTCTTTTACGCTTCAAATGAACAACTCCGACTTCTGCCTCCATCATCACATCTCCTTTTCTGACTCTGACCTCCTGCCTCCCTCTTATGAGGACCCTTGTGATTACACTGGGCTCACCTGGATAACACAGGATGATGATAATCTTCCCATCTTAAGCTTTTTAAACTTAATCACATCTGCAAAGTTCCTTTTGTTATGTAAGGCAACATACAACTATTTAAAGGTTCCGGGATTAGTACATAGACATCTTTGCAGGGGACATTATTCTGTCTACCACAGTGAAATAGATCTAACAATTCCATATTTTTAAAAATGCCAATTAGACAGGATTTAAGTCTAGAAACAGAAAGTATAGACTATTTTTTTCTCTTGGTGCCTTACTTAAGGTCTTGATTTTCCCGTATAAAATGCCATGTATATATCACAGCTTATTATCAGTCTCTTTAAGTTCCCATCTTTGTTCAAATGTGAAGGATAATCATGTGTTAGCTTAAGTTAGATTTCTGAACTAATGGAAATTACTTTGTGACACTTTGAAGAGAGTAAGACTGTTTAAAAATATGAGACTATCGGGCCGGCCCGGTGGTGCACTGGATAGTGCGCCGCTTGGGAGGCGCGGCGGCGCTCCCGCCCGAGGGTTCGGATCCCACATGCGGACCGGTTCCCACTCACTGGTTGAGCGAGGCGCGGGAGAAACGCCGAGGGTTGCGATCCCGTTGCCGGTCCCCGGTCCGGTACGGGAGCAACACTGAGGGTTGCGATCCGTTGCCGGACACGGAAAAAGACAAAAAAAAAAAAAAATGAGACTATCCTTCCCATGCTTAAATATGAAATTCAAGCATATTATAGCTGACTAAAAATAATAAAGATTAGGGGGAACTAAATAAAATCCAACTCAACCTTCATAATGATGCAACTTAAATGTTACCTCTTTCATAAGATCATTGCTGACCTCCTTAGATAGAACTAGACATTGCTTCCACTTTATTATGATGGCATCATATGCACAACTCCATTACAGCATTTACCATGTTAATGTATTGTTCTGTTTATATGCCTGTCCCCAAGCTTACCTGTAAGATCTTCAAAGGCAAGGACTCTTCACTCTGTTCCATTTTTCTCACTACTGATGCTGCTTCTAACAGTGTCTGACACATGGCTGGCATTTTAATGATGCTTTATGAGGGAATCAATCCTTTTGCAAGCCTGTTTAACATTTTTTTGGTGATTAGTTAGCTAGCTAATTTGCAACATTGACTGAGGAGCACAAAGATGGGACTGGTTGCAAGAGCAAAGATGAATTAATAAAGATCTACTTCCATCCCTGAGAAAGCAAATCTGAGCATATACCTCTACTAACAATGAGTCAGTCACATTATTTCCTAGCACAAAGAATACATCAGGATGTGGTCAGAACACATACACAGCCATGGATTCAGGAGTACTGATAAAGAAAAGTAAGCATGTCTTCAAAGGAATTAGATAAAATATAAATATTTTAGTGACAATTTGAAATATTGCTTTAACTGACTAAAAATTTAACCTAAACAAACAATAGGAATTATGTAGTTCTATCGCTAGGTTCAGGGTATATGAATCTAATAAAGTTCTTCATCCCACCAAGAATATTTATATTCAATCATATTCTCTTTCAGCTTGCTTTTTTGCAGATTGATTTAAAAGATCACATGCTTTTAATTTCTACTTCATAGCTGCCTTTACCCCTTTGGTTATTCAGCAACCATCTTATGGTTTCCTCAAGCTTCACTATAGCTTTCTAGAAGTCTGAGCACACCAAAAATGCCTGTGTTACAGGTAATGTTCCCTGAACTTTCAGAATTTGGGTTACAAGTTGTGAGGTTCTTTTAGCCATTATATTTTTAATGGCTGTCCAAATCACCCCGGCAAATGCTTTCTGGAAGTCCTGAGAATACCACAGTCAGTGATTTCCAGTAATGTTTCAGCATTAGAATCACTTGTATATATCAGAATCACTTTAAAAAAATAAGATTCTAGGACCTACCTGAGACATGTCCAGATAGGAAGTCTGGAGAAGTGTCTGAGTAACTCCGAAAGTCCCATCAGAAATTTTGATATGAAGCTAGTGTTGGAAACCTATAGCCTAAGTTTAAGTATGGAGTAATTGTGTTAATAAGTTGAAAAGTTAAGGAGAGAAAACGGTATGGAGATGTAGATCTAAAACAGAGGGTGTCCCAGATATTATCCTCACAGATTCTATTTCCTACTTGTCAACTGAATTTATGGTATATTCCATGCCAGTGCATCTCTCAAATTAATGGATAAATAGAATAATAAATATAATACCTAAAACACTTCTTCCACATAATAGATTCTGAATAAATATTAGGTTACTTCTTTTTTGTTTGTTTTCTGTTAGTTCAGGTCTGGAAGATGTAATAAGCTCTTCTGTCAGGGGCATGTTTTCATCTGTAGGAAGAGGGTGATATTAACAGTTTGGGCTTATTACACTTGTATTTTGTTACACTACAAATAGGAAGGGTCAAAAGAGTTACTGTTATGAGGTGGGAATGTATATGGATATATTAATATATAAATGTGTGTATAATATATACATGGCAATGAATATATGTAAATAGACACAGAGACACATATACCCATTCATCCATCTATATGGCATTTCATGTCATCATTATCAATAGCTTTTGTGAGTTACTTGGGAAGTGATTCAGAAGTGATCCATAAAAATGATATTCAAATATACATTTTTCTGTTACGGAAAAAAGCATTCTTATGTCATTTTCTCATTAACCTATTAATTTTTAGGGAAATGAACTATAACAGACTTATTGAGAAAGCTGGTTGGAATATCTTAGTCTTTTCTTCCTCTAGGTGACTTTCTAAGCTTGGAGAACAGGACCGTGCTGGGAAGAAAATGAGAGCAAGAGACTTTCCAGTTAGACCTTTGACCTCTCTGAATGTTCTCATCCTACTTCACGGGCTCCTCTTCTTCTACCTGTCACTAAAATTACTAAAATATTACTGTTCTCAGGGCTTCATATACTCCATCCATTCTCCTTGGGTGATGTCATTCATTCATATTAGGCTTACAGTGATGCTAATGGCTCACAAATCTATATATTCACCATGGTGGCATAGATGTAGCCCATACTTTGCATTTATAAAATTGAGTTTTTGCATTTATAAAATTAATATATTTCCATCAAAATGTGCTTTATTTCATATATTTCCTAGCTCCATGTGTTGTACTTTTATGTCTTTGATTACCTTACCCAAGCAATAAACCAGGAGTCCAGCGGAATTGAGTACTTCTATCTTTGTGCTGACCCTTGTGCCACACTTTGTTCCAAAAGCAAGAGACCATGTGGGTACAGTGGAAGTGCTATTTGTAGTCAAGACTTGGTTTTCTGGTTAGGTATAGGATTTTTCTTCTATTATATCCTAATCTGGGACTATATATCTCCACTTGCATTTTTCCAGAAATATATTTTCTGTCAAGTTTAAGGGAATATTCCAAAATATTCTGAGTTCTCTGCTTTAGGAAACCCCTGAAATATCAAATTTGGATTCACAAAATAGATAAGTTAGTGGCTGATTATTTAGGTTTATTACCAATCACTGGCCGAGCACCTACTTGGCACCTACCAACCCAAGCATGGCACTAGGCTCTGGAGTTCAAGAGTTGAGAAGACACAGCCCATTCCCTCAGAGAGTGTAGTCTTGAAGAAAAAAATTACACGAAATGATTTATTTACAGCAATTGTATCACTGATTTTTAATTTATCTTTTGATTTATGTAGCATCTTCTCTGCATGCTTTTGGTTATCTATCAGATGCATAAAATGTATCAGACTTGTAGATTCCATAGAAGCACTATTACTAATTGAGGAGGGAGAAGCTTTTCCCCCTATTTTGGTTATATTAGGTTCAACCTTTCAGAGTTTGCCAAAGCCAAACTGCTTTCAAAAATGGCATTAAACTGAACTATCTTAACTCAACCTTGTCAATTTGCCTGTGACACTAGGAAAGCAATAAAAGGTTCAGCCATTGTATCCAGCTACCTTTTAGGTACTACTCACTACATTTAAAGTCCTAAAATGCAGGCAAGCCTCTTACTGAGCAGGAGACAGCACTGAAGACACCTCAGATCACTCAGTAGTCACCACTTAATGGCTATTTCCAGCCCCTGAAGCCTAGAAAAGAAGTAAGGTATCAGTGATTTGTAAGTCCAATTCTGTACAATACACACTATGGACAGTTTAAAAACAGATGTAGAACAATAGTGATCTCACACTAGGTGTAACAAATAGCAGATGGAAACCTAAAATTAACAGTTTTTCTTTGCCCTGTTCTTAATTGATAGCATTTCTCACAGATATGTAAAAATGTGTATGCCCGATCATTTAGAGGATATTAACCAGATGCTGGCCTCAGTTCAGTCACTGTTGTTAAAGCCTGGTCGTCAGATCTGGAATTCAAAAACTCATAGTATGGACAGATATGACTCTGTTCAATTACTCAATAATCATTTGCTTCTTCTATATGCCAGGCACTT
>NW_007746018.1:13498-14036 GCF_000696425.1 Galeopterus variegatus
ACATAAAACTATGTGTGACCAATGAAGAAGATTTACAGGAAGGACAAGGAAATTAATCCAGGCCAATACATGGAAGTTAGTGCAGAGTTCCTGCATGCCCTCAGAGTAAGGACAGAGTTGACTTTGCCTACATGTGTGTTAGACTCAAGATTTTTTTGCAAGTATCTGAAAATATTAGTAAATTTTTGCCTGGTCAGAGAGAAATGGGTGGGAGCTGGTATAAACTGGAAAGCACACATCCCTTCTAAAGGCTTTCTTTTCTTTTTCTTTCTTTCTTTCTTTCTTTTTTTTTAACTGTATAATTGTTTGAGTTCCTTGTATAGTCTGGATATTAATCCCTTGTTGGATATATAGTTTGCAACTATTTTCTCCCACTCTGTAGGTTGTCTTTTCACTGTTGATTGTTTTCTCTACTGTACAGAAGCTTTTTAGTTTGATTTAGTCCCATTTGTTTAGTTTTTCTTTTGTTGCTTGTGCTTTTGGGCTCTTGTTCATAAAGTCTTTGCCCAGTAGCACTTCCTGAAGTATTTCTCCTATA
>NW_007746019.1:0-823 GCF_000696425.1 Galeopterus variegatus
GGTGAGATTAGTCTGATTAGTTTAATTTGATTGATATGACTAGTTAGATTATTTTTAATTAGATTGAAGTGAATAGTTTCATTAGTTTAATTAGATTGCTGAAACTAGCTTCATTAGTTTAATAAGATTGATGAGATTTGTTTGATTAGTTTAATTAGATTGTTGAGATTAGTTGGATTCATTTAATTAGATTGATGTGACTAGTTTGGTCAGTTTAATTAGATGGTTGGGATTAGTTGATTAGCTTAATTAGTTTGATGAGTCAAGTTTCATTAGTTCAATTAGATTGATGAGACTAGTTTGATTAGTTTAATTAGATTGAAGAGATTAGTTTCATTAGTTTAATTAGATTGATGAGACTTGTTGGATTAGTTTAATTTGATGGTTGGGATCCGTCTGATTAGTTTAATTAGTTAGATTAGTCTAGTTTCATTAGTTTAATTAGATGGAGGATACTAGTTTGATTAGTTTAATTATATGATGAGACTAGTTGGATGTGTTTAATTAGATAGATGAGACTAGTTTGATTAGTTAAAGTACATTGATGAGATTTGTTTAATTAGTTTAAGGATATGGATGAGATTAAAATATTTAGTTTAATTAGATGATGAGAATAGTTTGATTAGTTTAATTAGATGGATGAGACTAGTTTGATTTGTTTAATTAGATGGATGATACTAGTTCGATTAGTTATTTTGATTGTTGGGATTCGTTTGATTAGTTGAATTAGTTTGTTGGGAGTAGTTTGAACAATTTAATATGATTGGTGAGATTATTTTGATTAGTTTAATTAGATGGATGAGACTAGTTTGATTAGTTTAAT
>NW_007746019.1:5537-6641 GCF_000696425.1 Galeopterus variegatus
ATTAGTTTAATTAGTTTGAAGAGACTAGTTTGATTAGTTTAATTAGATTGAAGAAAATAGTTTCATTAGTTTAATTAGATTGTTGAGATTAGTTGGATTCATTTAATTAGATTGATGAGACTAGTTGGGTAAGTTTAATTCGATTGTTGGGATTAGTTTGATTAGCTTATTAAGTTTGATGAGTCAAGTTAGATTACTTCAATTAGATTGATGACACTAGTTTGATTAATTAATTAGATTGAAGAGATTAGTTTCATTAGTTTAATTAGATTGATGAGACTAGTTGGATTAGTTTAATTTGATTGTTGGGATTCATCTGATTAGTTTAATTAGTTAGATTAGTCTAGTTTCATTAGTTTAATTAGATTGATGAGACTAGTTTGATTAGTTTAAATTGATTGTTGGTACTAGTTTGATTAGCTTAATTAGATAGAAGATAGTAGTTTGATTAGTTAAAGTAGACTGATGAGATTCGATTTGCTTAGTTTAATTAGATGGATGAGACTAGTATGATTAATTTATTTAGATGATGATACTAGTTTGATGTGTTTAATTTGATTGATAAGACTAGGTTGATTAATTTAAGTAGATTGATGAGACAACTTTGAGTAGTTTAATAAGATTGGTGAGATTAGTTTGATTAGTTTAATTTGATTGATGAGACCTGGGTGATTAGTTTAATTAGTTTGAAGAGACTAGTTTGATTAGTTTAATTAGATTGAAGAGAATAGTTTCATTAGTTTAATTAGATTGATGAGACTCGTTTGACTAGTTTAATTAGATGATTAGAATAATTTGATTATTTTAATTACATTGATGAGACTAGTTTGATTAGTTTAATTAGTTTGTTGGGACTAGTTTGATTAAATTATATAGATTGAAGAGATTAGTTTGATTAGTTTAGTTAAATGATGAGAATTATTTGATTAGTTTAATTAGATTGTTGGTATTAGTTTGATTAGCTTAATTATATTGATGAGACTAGGTTGATTAGTTTAAGTAGATTGATGAGACTAGTTTGAGCAGTTTAATTTGATTGATGAGACCAGGGTGATTATTTTAATTAGTTTGAAGAGACTAGTTTGATTAGTTTAATTAGATTGA
>NW_007746019.1:7017-7478 GCF_000696425.1 Galeopterus variegatus
ATTAGATTGAAGAGAATAGTTTCATTAGTTTAATTAGATTGATGAGACTCGTTTGACTAGTTTAATTAGATTGATGCGACTAGTTTGATTAGTTGAATTAGATTGTTGAGATTGGTTTGATTCATTTAATTAGATTGATGAGACTAGTTTGATAAGTTTAATTAGATGGTTGGGATTAGTTTGATTAGCTTAATTAGTTTGATGAGTCAAGTTTGATTAGTTTAAGTAGATTGATGAGACTAGTTTGAGCAGTTTAATAAGACTGGTGAGATTAGTTTGATTAGTTTAATTTGATTGATGGGACTAGTTTGATTAGTTTAATGAGATTGAAGAGAATAGTTTCAATAGTTTAATTAGATTTATTGAACTAGCTTCATTAGTTTAATAAGATTTATGAGATTAGTTTGATTAGTTTAAGTAGATTGATGAGATTTGTTTAATTAGTTTAAGGAAATGGATGA
>NW_007746019.1:11833-12654 GCF_000696425.1 Galeopterus variegatus
TTTGATTAGTTTAATTAGATGGATGAGACTAGTTTGATTAGTTTAATTTGATTGATGAGACTAGGTTGATTAGTTTAAGAAGATTGATGAGACTAGTTTGAGCAGTTTAATAATGTTGGTGAGATTAGTTTGATTAGTTTAATTTGATTGATGAGACTAGGGTGATTAGTTTAATTAGTTTGAAGAGACTAGGTTGATTAGTTTAATTTGATTGAAGAGAATACTTTCATTAGTTTAATTAGATTGATGAAACTAGCTTCATTACTTTAATAAGATTGATGAGATTAGTTTGATTAGTTTAATTACATTGTTGAGATTAGGTTGATTAATTTACGTAGATTGATGAGACTACTTTGAGTAGTTTAATAAGATTGGTGAGATTAGTTTGATTAGTTTAATTTGATTGATGAGACCAGGAAGATTAGTTAAATTAGTTTGAAGAGACTAGTTTGAGCAGTTTAATAATGTTGGTGACGATTGTTGTTATTACTTTGATTAGCTTTATTCGATTGATGAGACTAGTTTTATCAGTTTTATTAGATTGATGTGATTAGTTTGATTAGTTTAATTAGTTTGATTTGACTAGTTTGGGCAGTTTAATAAGATTGGTGAGATTAGTTTGATTAGTTTAATTAGATGATGAGAATAGTTTGATAAGTTTAATTAGATGGATGAGACTAGTTTGATTAGTTTAATTAGATGATGAGACTAGTCTGATTTGTTTAATTAGATGGATGATACTAGTTCGAATAGTTATTTTGATTGTTGGGTTTCGTTTGATTAGTTTAATTAGTTTGTTGGGACTAGTTTGAACAGTTTAA
>NW_007746019.1:13173-14033 GCF_000696425.1 Galeopterus variegatus
AATTAGATGGATGAGACTAGTTTGATTAGTTTAATTAGATGATGAGACTAGTTTGATTTGTTTAATTAGATGGATGATACTGATACTAGTTCGAATAGTTATTTTGATTGTTGGGATTCGTTTGATTAGTTTAATTAGTTTGTTGGGACTAGTTTGAACAGTTTAATATGATTGGTGAGATTATTTTGATTAGTTTAATTAGATGGATGAGACTAGTTTGATTAGTTTAATTTGATTGATAAGACTAGGTTGATAAATTTACGTAGATTGATGAGACTACTTTGAGTAGTTTAATAAGATTGGTGAGATTAGTTTGATTAGTTTAATTTGATTGATGAGACCTGGGTGATGAATTTAAGAAATTTGAAGAGACTAGTTTGATTAGTTTCATTAGATTGAAGAGAATAGTTTCATTAGTTTAATTAGATTGATGAAACTAGCTTCATTAGTTTAATAAGATTGATGAGATTAGTTTGATTAGTTGAATTAGATTGCTGAGATTAGTTTGATTAGTTTAATTTGATTGATGAGAATAGGGTGATTAGTTTAATTAGTTTGAAGAGACTAGTTTGATTAGTTTATTTAATTAGATTGATGAGACTAGTTTGGTAAGTTTAATTCGGTTGTTGGGATTAGTTTGATTAGCTTATTGAGTTTGATGAGTCAAGTTTGATTAGTTCAATTAGATTGATGAGACTAGTTTGATTACTTTAAATTGATTGTTGGTACTAGTTTGATTAGCTTAATTAGATAGAAGATATTAGTTTGATTACTTAAAGTAGACTGATGAGATTCGATCGCTTAGTTTAATTAGATGGATGAGACTAGTTTGATTAGTTTAATTAGATGATGAGACTAGT
>NW_007746020.1:0-9251 GCF_000696425.1 Galeopterus variegatus
CAAAAAAAAAAAAAAAAAAAAAAAAAAAAAAAAAGCTCAAAATCACTAATCGTCAGGGAAATGCAAATTAAAATGAGGTATCATTTCACTACAGTTAGAATGTCTACTATCAAAAAGATAGAAAATAAATGCGGAAGAGGATAAGGAGAAAAAGGAACTCTCCTACATTGCCGGTGGGAATGTAAATTGGCACAGCCATTGTGGAAAACAGTATGGAGGTTCCTCAGAGAACTAAATATAGATCTTCCTTATGATCCAGCTATACCACTACTGGGTATATTCCCAAAAGAATTGAAATCAATATAGCAAAAAGACACCTGCACTCCCATTTTCATTTCAACACTATTCACGATTGTCAAGAGATGAAATTAACCTAAATGCCCAACAACATAGCACGATGTAAAGCAGCTTAATATCAAATGATGATCATAATGACAATGAGAGAGGGAGAGAGAAATAGAATAAATGAGAAAGTATATGTGGTAAACATCCTCGTGAATATCTTTGTGTGTTTTAAATATGGTACAGTCTGCTTTTTATGGTATACAATAAAAACAAAAAGGCTTTTAAAAAAAGTATATGTGGCAAATGTTAGCCATGAGTAGATCGGAGTATGATATATGGAAATTCATTCCTGCAACTTTTCTATAATTTGGCACTACCCCTCATTTCCCATCTTGGTGGCAGCCTGAAGACAACAGCCAGCATTCGTAGTATGCACTCAATATTGGAGAGAGTGAAACAGATCTTATTCTCAAATGAGTGTAGTTTTTGTTTGGATCTGTCTGGTGGCTCCTTGAAGAACTGTCTCAAAGGGCTTGTCTTTATTTTTCCTAACTACAAACACTCCCAGGGTTGAGGCAGCTAACTGGACAGAATTTGTTGAAAACATTTAAAGGCAAATATTTCAGCTGCTGCTGCCCAAAAAAGAGATAACAATTGGGGAAAACAATAAACTAACCTAAAAGTCTAGGAAGAAAGGCTGGGGAATGAGATGCTTTGGTGAATAAGCATTTTTAAAAGCTCTCACACATTCCTGGGGATCTAGAAGGCCATGCACATAAGCAGGGCCTCTTACCTTTAGCTAATCTTCAGTGTCTGCCAAGCAGGAAATAAAGGCTAAGGCAGAATTATAAACTATTTGGTTGAGCATTGAAGGCATGCCCCAGTTCACATACAGAGTCCAAATGCAAAGACAGGGATTTTTTTTTTTTTTCCTTTTCATTCCAGATGTTTAAGAAAATCTCTATCAAATCCCTAGCTAACCACTATACTAATGAAACAAAGATTCAGTGATGACACATGACAAAGGAGATTGTCTTTTCAAAATTAGCTCAGAAGTCACTAAACATACAATCAAACAACAAACAGAACTAGCAGCAACAATAAACCCTGGTGGAAGAGGGAGAATCTGATTTCCAGAGTTGGATATAATGTTCGAAATGTTCAGTTTTCAACAAAAAATTATGAGGAATGCAAAGCAACAAGGAAATATGGCCTATACATAGGTTAAAAAAATTGAAAGAAACCATCCCCAAGGAAGTCCAGATACTGGGGCTTTAAAGCAATTATTTAAAATAGACTCAAGGAGCTAAAGAAAGCCATGTACACAGAACTAAAGGAAACCAAGAGAATGGAGGAATACTAACAAATATAAATATAAAAATATACACATACATATATTCACACACACATCATTCACACATACAATAAAGAGACAGGGATTACAAAAAGAAACCAAGTAGAAATTCTGGAATTAAAAAATACGATAAAGGAAATGAAAAATTCACTGGAGAAGTTCAACAGAACATTTGAGCAGATGAAAAAAAGAATTGATGAACTTGAAGATAGGTCAATTGAGATTATAAGAGTCTGAGGAATGGAAAGAAAAAAAATGAAGAAAATGAACAGAACTTGAGAGACCTTTGGAATACCATCAAGCATACACACATTTGCATAGTGAAAGTCTCAGAAAAAGATAATAGAGTGAAAGGAGCAAAAGGAATATTTAAAAAAAAAAATAACAGCAAGTAACTTCCCAAATTTGGTAAAAGACATGAATCTGCATATCAAAGAAGTCTGAGTAACTCCAAGTATGATAAATTCAAAGAGATTCCCACCAAGACTTATTGTAGCTAACTGGTTGCAATCCAAAGACAAGGAGAGTATGAAAGTAGCCAAAATGAAGTAATTTATCCTGTCCAAGGGATCTTTAATAAAATGAAAAGCTAATTTTTTATTAGAAATCATGGAGGTCAAAAGGTATTGGGCTGACATATTCAAAATGCTGAAAGAAAAACAAACAAACAAACAAACAAACAAAAAAACCCTGTTGACCAAGAATTCTATATCTGGCATAACCATCCTTAAAATATGAAGGAGAAATTAAGATATTCCTATATAAACAAAAGTTAAGAGAGTACGAACTCATCAAGGCTAGTAGCTGGACCCTATGAAAAATGCTAAAGAGAGTCCTTCAGGTTACAATAAAAGGACACTAGATAGTAATACAAATCCACATGAAGAAATAAATAACACTAGTAAATGTAACTATATAGGTAAATATATGTCAGTATTACTACATTTTTGGTTTGTAACTGCTTTCTAATTTCCTTTATGATTTCAAATACAACTTCATAAAACAATAATTATAAATCTGTGTTTATGGGTACATGATGTATAAAGATGTAATAATATGTTATTGTGACAATAACATAAGGTGGGGGATGGAGTTACATAGGAGCAAAGTTTTTGAATACAACTGAAACTAAGTTGGTACTAACTCTAAGTAAATTGTTTTAAATGAAAATGTTAATTGTAATCCCCAGGGAAACCACTAAAAAAATAACTTTAAAAATACAATAGATAAATGAGAAGGTGCCACATGTCCTCACTCATAAGTGGGAGGTAGGAGCTAAGAGAAAAAAAAAGGAAGGAAAGAAAGGCGACAGTGGTGTGTTGGACTTGCAGGGGGAGAGAACAGACCTAGGGTTTGGGGGGAGGGGGAAGGGGATGGGGGAGGTTGGATGGGGGACATAATTCCAATTTGTGGGGGTGGGCATGCTGATAGTACTGATCTGATCATCACTTCTCAGCACAGGTGCTAATGGTCAGCTCTGCGCCCCATGAATACATATAATCAATAAAAATAAAAAATAAAATTAAAAAATAAATAAGGAAATCAAAATGGTACACTAAAGAATATATATATATATATATATATATATATCACAAAAGAAAGCAGACATGAAAAAATTGAGGAACAAAAAAGATAGAAAATATAGGAAAAACAAAGAGAAATGGCAAAAGTAACACTTTCATTACCAGTAATTACATAAAAAAATTAATGGATTAAAGTCTCATATTAAAAGGCAGAAATTGGAAGAATGGATAAAAAATAATTTGCTATCTTTAATTTAGATGTAAAATATGTTGAAAGCAAAAGTATGGAAAATATATTCCCTGCAAATAGTAACCATAAAGGAGTAGGAATGGCTTTACTAATACAAACAAAATAGACTTTAAGACAACAATGGTTACAAGAGATAAAGAAGGACGTTATACAATAATGAAAGAGCCAATCAATCAAGAAGATATAACAATTATATAGCATATGCACCTAACAACAGAGCTTCAAAACATATAAAATAACTGTCAGAGTCAAAGGGAGAAATAGATATCTCAAAAATAATGCTTGGTGACCTCAGTATACCACTTTTAATACAGGTAGATAGGAGATCATCAAGGAAATAGAAGACTTGAACAATACTATAAACCAACGAGACCTAATATCTGTAGAACACTCCCCCCAACAACAGAATATACATTTTTCTCAAGTTCAGTGTAGAACATAAGTTTGACAATAAAACAAATCTCAATAAGTATAAAATAATGAAATCATACAACTACAATGAGTGAAATTAGAAATGAGAAACCACAATGAAAAAATTCAGAAATACATAGAAGTCAAACAACACACTCTTAACCCAATAAGTCAAAAAACGAAATCAAAAGAAAAACTTTGAAATTCTCCGGTATAAATAAAAACAAATCCACAACATATTAAAATATATGAGATGTAGGAAAAGCAGCACTCAGAGAGAAATTTTTAGCTGCATACATCTACATTAAAAAACAAGAAACATCTCAAATCAATAACCTAACTACATACTTTAATAAACTATGAAAACAACAACAACAAAAAAGACTAAACCCAAAGCAAGCAGAAGAAAGGAAATAATAAAGATTAGAGTGGAGATAAAGAAAATAGAGAATAAAAAAGAGAGAGAGAATGAACCCAAAAGTTGGTTCTTTGAAAAAAATCAACAAAACTGACAAAACTTTAGACCAACCAAGAAAAAAAGAAAAGGCTCAAATTTCTAAAATCTGTAATGAAAGAGGGGACATTACTATGGACTTTACAGAAGTAAAATGGATTATAAGGGAATAGCATGAACAATTGTATTCTAACAAATTAGATACACTGAATGAAATGGGCAAATTCCTAGAAAGACACAAACTACCAATAACTGACTTATGAAGAAATATAAAGCATTGACATATAGATCAATGGAATAGAATTTAGAGTACAGAAACAAACTCATACTCCTATGTCAATTAGTTTTTGCCAAGGTCCCAAGACTATGCAATGGGAAAAGAACAGTGTTTTCAACAAATGGTGTTGAGACAACTAATTGTAAATCCACATGCAAAATAATTAATTTGGATCCCTGCTCATACCACACATATTTAAATTTAAAGTGATAAAATACCAAGTGCTAAAACTATACAAACTTTTATTTTAAATTTATCCAATCTTAATGACCTTGGATTTGGTAATGGATTCTTAGATATGACATCAAAAGAAAGCATAAGCAACAAAAGAAAAAAAAATCTATAAATTGGACTTCATCAAAATTAAAAATTTTTGTGCATCAGAGGACATTATCAAGAAAGTGGAAAAAACAACAGACTGGGAGAAAATATTTGCAAAGCATATATCCTGTAAGGGACTTGATTTACACTGAATATTTGTGTACCCCCAAAATTCATATGTTGAAATCCTAACCTCCAAGATAATGGTATTAGGAGGTAGGGCCTTTCAGAGGTGGTTCATGAGGGCTTGCCCTTATGAATGGGACTAGCACCCTCATAAAAGAGGCCCAAGAGAGCTCCTTTGCTCCTTCCACCCTGTGAGGATGCAGTGTGAGATGACAACCATCCAACCAGGAAGCAGGACCTCACCAGACACCGAATCTGCCAGCACCTTAATCTTGGACTTCCCACCTTCCAGAATTATGTGAAATAAATTTCTGTTTTATGCCACCCATGCCATGGTACTCTGTTATAACAGCCCAAACAGAGTAAGGTAGGTCTAGTATCCAAACATATATAAAGAACTCTTAAAATTTAACAAAAAAATACAAACCACCCAATTCTTTAAAATGGGCAATGGACTGGAATAGATATTTTTCCAAAGAAGATATACCAAGAAGACATGGTCAATGAACACATGAAAAGATGCTCAAAATTTTTAGTCATTAGAGAAATATAAATCAAAACCACGTCACACCTACTAGTATACCTTATAACTTTTAAAAAGAAAAGAGAAGAACAAGTGTTGACAAGGATTTGGAAAGACTGGAACCCTTATACATTACTGGGAGGAATGCAAATTGGTTCAGCTACTGTGGAAACCATTTCGGCTGTTCCTCAAAAACTCAAACATAGGATTACTGTATGAAGCAGCAATTGCACTCCTAGGTGAAAGGGATGGCCCGTAGTCACAAAGAATTACACCGAGAGACAGATACTCAGCCAGAATGTATATTGGTGGGCTTCAGGGGCGAGTGGGTGGGGGCTGCCCTCTCAAAGAGGGAGTAGGTGCATGCAGAACTAGGGAGTGCCTTATATATCCTAATAGGTTGAGCTGTCTCGTTGTCATTGGACGAGAGGACCAAGTGAGAGTTTAAGCTGAGCTGGGACTTTCCTATAGGTGGGGAAAATTTCACGCACGGGAAGGTGATGTGGCGGTGAGGGAGAAGGGGGAGGGGGTGTCTTTTGTGGTTCTCGGAAAATGTGAAACTTTCTGCAGCCATTTTGGGTGTTCTTCCTGTCCACCTGCTGCCATTTTAGACTGACATTGGTCATAACATAATTGGCTAACACTAGGTATATATCTAAGAGGACTGAAAACATGTCCAAACAAAAACATGCGTACACAATGTCCATAGCACAATTATTCATAATAACCAAAGACTGAAAACAACCCAAACGTCCATCAATTGATAAATCAATAAACAAAGTATATGGCACCTCCATACAATGCAATATTATTTAGCCCTAAAAATAATGAGGTACGGATACATGCTACAATATGGATGTACCTTGAAAACATTATGCTAAGCAAAAGAAGCCAGACACAAAGGTTATGTATTGTGTGACTGATTCCATTTATGTGAAATGTCCAGAACAGGTAAATCCATTGAAACAGGAAGCCAATTAGTGGTTGCCAGAGGCTGCAGGGAAGGCAGAATGGGGAATAACTGCTTAATGTGTATAGGGCTTCATTTTCGGGTGATAAAAATATTCTAAAATTAGGTAGTGGTGATGGTTGTACAATATTGTGAATACACTATAAGCCACTGAATTGTACACTTTAAAACGATGAGCTTTATGTTACGTGAATTTTATGCCAATTTTTAAAAATGAATATGTGAGGCTCAAATATGATGATGCATTTGAACTTTTCAGGACAGGGTCTTTCAACATATGTGCCAAATAAATATTAACATACGAGCATCCCACAACTCGCTTTTCAGAGGTTCTCCTCTTCTCACTGTCACGGATACTTCCATCTGCTCTGCAACCCTCTCCCATTGGCTGGATCCTTGATGTTGAGTCTCTGAGAACCAGGATCTTCTAGGAACCACAGCAGGGGCGAGGGGAAGGGCGTTGGGCAAACCTTCTCCTTAAGGGTCTTGGTCCTCACAAGCTGGCCGGGCCTTTTCAAGCATTTCTCCCTAGTGTGAAGCCTTTGGTAGGAGGGAAAAGATCGGAAGTTGGCATTAGGAGGGCCTGACTTGCAAACCCATCCCTTGGCTTGAGGCAGGTGTGTTCTGGAAGGTGCTTTCCTCTGGGATAAAATGGACGTGAGGACTCCAGGAAGACACATATTCGTGATTCAATGGCCTGGTAAATAAAAGTGGAGGCAAGGCCAGCAGAGCGTGCACTCGGCCCTTTCCCCTCAGAAACCAGGCCCTGGGCCTATATTCTGCAAGTTCCCTCCTCAGGTGGCCCCACACCCCCAGCAACTTCCCCAACAGGCGTTTCCCAGAAACCCCCAAATCCACAGACTCCAGAAGTCTCTGCCCCCACTCCTGCCCAGGAAGGCTGGTCTAAGACCCTTCAGAGGCTGCGGAACCTTCTGGAAGGCCCAGTGCCCCTCCCCTCCCCAGAAAGACAGGGTGGCCTCTGATTGGAGGAGGCTGGCAGGAGGGCGGGGCGATGGGCGTGGCTAACGGCCGTGGAGAAGCGGTTGGCAGTGACTTTCGGGAAGGCACTTAGCTTATGGTGTCCAAGATGCCTCTGAGCTGCTTCATGTTCGAGTGACTGGGTCATGGAGACTCCCCAGGAAGACGGGAACTGCCCTAAGGGTGCCGGAAGTCCTCCGAGGCCCAGGAGGTGGAGAGCTGGGGCGCCTCCTCCCTTCTCCTCCCTTACCCCGTGTGGGTTCGGGACGTTTCGGTCGAGGAGACCCCAGGCCCTGCCTCCTCCTCTCGGGCCGCTCCTGCCTGCCGGGGCCTCGCCCTCGCTCTTGTCCGCTGTTCTTCCCCTCAGCGTTTCCTCCCTCGTGGAAGCAAGATCCCGTCCTCCCGTCCCCGGGAGAGTCTCCTGAGCGCGTGAAAGAGCCCGGACTCCGAGGACAGGTGGGCGCCTGACGGCCGCCCTCGGCCGGTCTCCAGTCTGCGTGCCGCTTGGGGCCGGCCTCTGTCACTGCGAGTCTGTCACTCCTGCGCTCGCCTCTTCTAAGCCCCGTTTCTCCCCTCTTCTTGCTGTGATGGGTGAAGGTTGGGGTGGATGGAGCCCCAGACCCGGGGTTAGAAGACCTGTCATCAAGTGCTAGGTCTTCCACCTGAGCTCTGTGTGCTCATGGGAGATACACCTGACCCTTTGTGAGCCTGTCCTCTCACCTGAAGAGTGATTAAATGATAACGTCTAATTCAGAATTCTTGTGGAAGTGGGAGTGATTGTCTTGAAAACAGATGTGCTACCAATTACTTATGGTGATTTTGACTTTGTCTACTTTCCTTGCTGCTGCCTGTTTGTGTCAAGTGTCTTTTTATTTTTTCTTTCATAAGAAAAGTCATTGGGGTGATCATCAGCCAAACTGACAAAGAGCATCGAGGCAGTTCGTTTGTCCACGCCACCATTCTCCAGGAACTGGGAAGCCACTCTTCGGAAGGACCCATCCCAGCAGGACCTTGCCCAGGCTCCTTCCTTCCCAGGCTTGTCTAGCTTTAGCCATCTGAGAAAGTAGGACCTGGGACTTTGATTCCCGGCACCTGCACCCCTTTGGCCCCTCAAATATATCCAGTACTCTACCTTCAGGCAGCAAAAGATCAAGTTCAGACCTCGCAGGTCAAGGCCCCCCTGGAGGTCAGGGTTCATAGGATTCCGCAGTAGTGAAGGCTGGCTGTGAGCTGGGATCCCACTGTGAGCTTTAATATCAGTAAAGACTTAGAGCGTCTGCTCCCTTCATCACTCCTCTTGTCCCTTTTTGTCTCGGAGCTCAACTCTGACCCTATGGTTTTTCCATTTACCATCAACATGGAAACTTGGCACTTCACATGGGTATATTCTCCCTCTCCTCTGCATTATCTTGTTCCTTAAAACTACTCTTCTGTGAAGGAGGCCTGAGGGCTTAAGGAGCCTGGTCAGTGCCAGGCCCCCAGAAGTCCCTCATACCTCAGGACAGAGTGGGAAAGTTGAATAAATGCTTTATGCCATTCTTTACTGCCTGAACTTGTGATTAGTGTGCTGATTTAGAAGTAGAGACCTGGATTCTGATTTTCCTTCCTACCTCGAACAGGTGGATTTGTGTTTGTATTAGAGGGAGTTGGGCAGTGACTGTCATAAGGGGTGTCCCTGGCCCTCCCACTTTTCCCTTTGAACAGTGCTCATCATTATCTTATTTATTTATTTATTTATTTATTTATTTATTTATTTATTTAAAAGATGACCGGTAAGGG
>NW_007746020.1:9879-11263 GCF_000696425.1 Galeopterus variegatus
TTGTCAGCACCACGCTCACCCAGTGAGCCAACCGGCCATCCCTATATGGGATCCGGACCCGCAGCCTTGGTGTTATCAGCACCGCACTCTCCCGAGTGAGCCACGGGCCGGCCCCTCATCATTATCTTAGATAGGGACCTGCCACCAGTTGGTTTAGTGGACACCTGGCAGAGTTTACACTGAGCATTTACATTACTAGGGCAACAACTAAAGGAACAAATTTATCCACCAGAATGTCAGGTTATTTGGAAGGATGTGGGAGGTGGTAAATAGTGATTCACCCTGAGGTCCTGGAATTTTATTGTTTTTATAACTTGTTCTAGTCCTTGAATGAAGATAAAGGGAGAGTTATTTGGAAACAAATTACTAGTGAAAGGGTGTTGTCCTCATTAGATTGTGAAAAGAGTGCTCTAGTGTCCCATCACTGGCCTGTGTTGTTCCCCGGGGAGGTGGTGGGCAGCTTTCCCAAGTCTCACTATTGGTAGTTAAAGTCACAGCAGAACACAAAACAGCCACTTGCTGGGGCCTCCCTGTTGCCCAGTGCCCCTGCCCCCTTTCCCCTGCTTGCTTTTCCTTCGTGTCATGGAAACTAGAGCTGGTGAGAGAACATAAGATATCACTAAGATTTCCCAGCAGAGGACCTGGCTAGCTGTTTTCCTACCTCACTGATGACCACAGAAGATTGAGAGTTGTCTTCTATAATGTTGCTGGGGTGGTTTAAGGAGCAGGAGTGTGGAGTCTGGACAAACCTGAAGCCCAAATCATCAAGCACTGAGCTTGCTGAAGTACAGGGCATGAGAATACTTTCTCATGTATTCTCTTCCTTGGAAGACTTATGAATTAAAACTACAGAATAATTTGTAATCAGAATAATACCACCTGGCAGGGATATTGATGAACGGAGGAGGACTCATTTGGAGATTTCTGATCTTTTCCAGCCCTGAGACTCTGGGCCTAATACATAATTATCATTAAACATCTTCCTACAATTTATAACAGTGCTATCATTGATCATTCCATTAATCATCATGAATTGGTGACTTCTTCAGTCCTTCAGGTTATTTGTGTAACTATAAAGAGCTCTGTAATTTACAAATAATAATCCTTTGAGGTAGATAGATACCACAGGCCATAGTAGGTACCACAGCCATTTTACACTTGAGGATACTGAAACCAGGAAAAAGAAAGGGGTATGCAGTGCACTTGCCCTGGTTGGGGAGGAAGCCATCTATTCTGCGCAGTTATACTTCCCCAGGCCCTGCCAGCTACTCCTCCCTCTAGCCAACCCTCACACTTTAGAAACAACAGTGACCTGGGAATTATTTAATGCTTAGTTTGTTAAGACAAATTTTAAGGACCTTAAGAGGAGCCTTCAGGTTGTGCA
>NW_007746020.1:11496-14032 GCF_000696425.1 Galeopterus variegatus
TCTGCCATTCCCCACCCATTTAGTCTCCAGCCATCCCCTCATGGATGGAAGGGACAGTAGATTTGGTGAGTGGTGCTGTGCCCTGAAGCTTCCAGTATCCACGGAGAAGCCAATCTTTTCTTTCTTCACTCGGCCTTGAAACATAGGTATAGACACAGCCAAGATTTGCCAATGTGCCTCTATATCTACATTGTGGGGGCTGAGGGTCAGGAGTCTTTGCTTTCCCACTGGGAGGAACTAAAGCCTCAAAGAAGACAGGACAAGCACTCAAATCCTGAAAATGAACACAACTTCTACGTGGGTCCTACTTGCCTCCTGCCTTCACTAGGTAGAGGGCCCACAGGGACACTCCAGGTAGAGCCCTTCCCTTGTACTCTGCTCTTTTCCTCCCTCCTCTAGATGTGGACAGTGGGTGGGTTGGGCCTGTACCCTGGATCTAGACAGCTGTGTCCTCCCAACCAGAGTCTGACTCTGCCCCTCACCCTCCCCTACTTATCCTTGCCTAGACCCCTCTCCTCGCTTCTTTTCTGCTTAGTCCACAATGGATAATAGTCTCTGACTCCTGTCCCAGCTAGACTGTCACTGCAGAGCTGAGAGAGACTCAAATTTATCCACCAGAATGTCAGGTTATTTGGACGGATGTGGGAGGTGGTAAATAGTGATTCACCCTGAGGTCCTGGAATTTTATTGTTTTTATAACTTGTTCTAGTCCTTGAATGAAGATAAAGGGAGAGTTATTTGGAAACAAATTACTAGTGAAAGGGTGTTGTCCTCATTAGATTGTGAAAAGAGTGCTCTAGTGTCCCATCACTGGCCTGTGTTGTTCCCCGGGGAGGTGGTGGGCAGCTTTCCCAAGTCTCACTATTGGTAGTTAAAGTCACAGCAGAACACAAAACAGCCACTTGCTGGGGCCTCCCTGTTGCCCAGTGCCCCTGCCCCCTTTCCCCTGCTTGCTTTTCCTTCGTGTCATGGAAACTAGAGCTGGTGAGAGAACATAAGATATCACTAAGATTTCCCAGCAGAGGACCTGGCTAGCTGTTTTCCTACCTCACTGATGACCACAGAAGATTGAGAGTTGTCTTCTATAATGTTGCTGGGGTGGTTTAAGGAGCAGGAGTGTGGAGTCTGGACAAACCTGAAGCCCAAATCATCAAGCACTGAGCTTGCTGAAGTACAGGGCATGAGAATACTTTCTCATGTATTCTCTTCCTTGGAAGACTTATGAATTAAAACTACAGAATAATTTGTAATCAGAATAATACCACCTGGCAGGGATATTGATGAACCCTCCTCTCGCTTGTGTGGACATTTTCTTTCCATGCTCTAGGCTGCCTTCTCAGCCTCACTTCTTGACCTTTCCTGCCGTGGCACCAGCCAGCACTGTGATGGCTGAGTGTAGGGGTGGGTATAATGGGAACTCCAGTTCGGGGGTCAGAAGATTTAAAGTTTGAGACCACTTCTGCCCCATAAGCTCTATAAGAACTTGGAAAAAACAAACAACTTTTTTTTTTTTTTTTTCTAAAAGATGACCGGTAAGGGGATCTCAACCCTTGGCTTGGTGTTGTCAGCACCACGCTCACCCAGTGAGCAAACCGGCCATCCCTATATAGGATCCGAACCCGCAGCCTTGGTGTTATCAGCACCACACTCTACCGAGTGAGCCACGGGCCGGCCCAAAAACAAACAACTTTGATCCTACTTCGGAAAACCTGTAAAATGGAGAAAGCAATAATGTATAAATCAGAGTGTTCTGGTAAAGGATGGAAGGAATGATAACCCATGTGAAAGAATTTTTTGGAACACTGAGATGCTATACAATCTCTTTGACTCTGCTGCTGTCTTTGTGTATCTCTACACATAAATGTGTCCAGTTATGTTTCTTTTCCACCATTCTGCAGACAAGGCTGGATGCTGGAAAGGAACCCCAGTTGACTATCCCTGGAATCAGGTACTCTTGCCCGAGCCCCTCCATCTTTGGTTCAGGGTAGAAAGCAAAGGTGGCAACCTTGCTTTTGCTTTCTCATGCCTAGGCCAGACCCCCATTTTTCATAAACTCAGGAGGGATGGAAGACCTTGATAGGTTCTGAATATAACCAGAGCCATTTTAGGCAAGGCCAAGTACAAAATGGCCTCCACCCCTCCCTGCTTCCCTTTACGAGAAACCTCATGATTCCTGAGAAACAGAAACCCTTTTGCTTCCTCAAGGGTGCAGTTCTCCACCCCAGTTATATAGCTTCTGCATTAGCATAATGCCCCTCCTTGATTGTATCAGCCAGCCCTTGGTGCCCTACAGTTCATATAAGCTCTCCCACCCCCACACCTGGTGCTGCCGTCCATTTTGAGCACAGCTGGGAGATTCTTTTCCTTTAACAAAGTTTGATTGGTACCTGGCGTTTCAGCTCACTTTCTCTCAGACCTTAAGGCTCAAGAGAAAAGAAAAGTTCCAATAAAAGTCCCAGCCTCTGCTTTCCTCCGAGGTCAACTAACCTAGAGCTGTTTGCATGATTCCTTAGAATCAGATTCTCACCAGGACTCT
>NW_007746021.1:0-1582 GCF_000696425.1 Galeopterus variegatus
CTCCTACCCTAGAGGAGCAGCTGACCCAAACTAAGGTGCTTTCTTCCAGAATTAATGAATTTTGAATTCTGACTTTGCTAATCCGATACTGCGGTTATAAATAAAAGCAAAACCTGTTCTCTGTTCCATGGAGGCCTCCTAGCTCCTGCAAAAGCAAGTTTGGCTGCCATGTGCCTATCAGCGCCAGGAGACCATGGATGTCATTAAATAGGGAACTTCAGGATTTCCCAAACATATGTAATGCTAAAATGATGCTTAAAACAGCATTTTGTGTGAGTTCCTTCTGATTAAGGATATTAACCCATCTGTCTGCATTTGTGTTAAATATGTTTCCAATTCATTGTTTGACCTATAGTTCAATTTACGGTACATTTGCATGCAGTAGCATTTTCAACATTAAGCAAACAAAGCAGGAATTTTTGAAATTGTATACACAGGTTGATCACAATGGCATTAAAATGCATAGGGAAAGAAACTGCTAATGTGTTCACGCTGACTGCCTCGAGGAAGGGCACGATCTGGCAGGTGTTTTTTCCTGCTCATTTATGCTTTTTTGTACTTTCTAAATTTTCTAGGAGATGACGTATTAGTTTTATAATGAAAAAGTAAAAACAAATAGCAATCACGAAACCCACAGAGCTGCTGCTGGAGGTCTAGCATCACCAGGCAGAGGAGCCAATAGGGGAAAGGTGCTTCACAGAGTTCACAAACAATTCCTCCTGCTGCATGGGACATAACATAAAGGACACTTCAAAAAAGACCAGTGCGTTGTTGCTAATACATGTGTCCTGACACAGCTGAACCAAAGGGAAGAAATGGCTTAGCATGCGGGGGAAAAACGGCGAGGAAGAAAGACGCTGAAGGCATGAGAAGAGGGTAAATCTGCTTGAGCCAAGGCCATGGAACCCCAGAGAGGGAATAAAGGAGGAGGAGGATGTTCATATCTGATATGCGGGCAGGAGCCCAGAACAGGTGGAGAGTGAGAGAAGAAATTCACCATGGGGAGCCTCCCCCAGTAATGCGACAGGTGTGACAGGAGCCACCGTGCAGTGAACGAAAGGTTCTGGGAGGCCCGCCCACGGCCACCTGTTGTGTGTTGGGCTGGAGGGTGGGTGGGATCAAGATTATGGCATGCTCGATGGATGAGGATGATACTTTTTTAACATGCTCAAAATGCCTTTCACATGTTCACATGCAGACTTTCTAGAATTTCAGTGAAGTCACCTTAAGCCATCTACGGTTAGGGCTAGACACTGTAAACAACCCTTTAAACACCCCTGTCATGTACACAACGCATGCATGCACTCATACACACAGACACACACACCGCTATCACATGCACAATGCGTGCATGCACTCATACACACAGATACACACACCCCTGTCACATGCAAAATGCATGCATGCACTCATACATACATACACACACACACCCCTATCACATGCACGAAACATGCGTGCACTCATACACACATGAACATACATACACACACCTGTCACATGTACAATGCATGCATGCATGCACTCATACACACACGGATACACACACACAACATTTGCAGGGACAGTGCTGAAGGGTGGC
>NW_007746021.1:2359-4347 GCF_000696425.1 Galeopterus variegatus
GCACTCATACACACACGGATACACACACACAACATTTGCAGGGACAGTGCTGAAGGGTGGCTTGGGGGAGTTAGTTTCACCACTCTCTTCAGTTTCCATCTAGTCTTTGATGTAGACACTTTCTCAATCATACGCAAATGCAGCTTCCAAGCACCCCTTAATCCAACCACATGGCCACCCCATAGGAATGCTGGTGCTCTTGTTTTGCCAGCACGGGGTAGCCAAATATTTTCAACTCTCATTTACCTACCAAGCATGGCTGTTCTACCATGTTCGATTCTGCCAGCCTGTAGCACTGCTGTGGCAGACAAGAATCCATTGTGTGTCAGTGACTGCCAGTTACCGAGTCTCACGTGATTTATTTCATTCTCCTTCTCTACCCTAATCCGGCATTCTTCCATAACTGGAAATACCCCATACGCCACCAATAAAATGTGAGCACTTTGCTATGTACGCTGTGGAGAACATGCTCCATTTTGCATGTCAATTTATTCAGATTAATGACTTCTTAAGATGTCATTTTCACCCAGAATAATTCCCCTCTCAATTTTTTTCTTCTCCTGAAATTCTCATAAGCTCTAAGTGGCACTTTTCAAATGCTTTGCTATTCTCGTCTAAAGTTTTCCACAGCACTAATTCCCTTGGATCCTGTGACCAAGCAACTTGTGAGTGAGCACTGAAAATGTTCCTGTTGCCTAGTGGTGCCTAGGAACTGATTTTGTTTTTTTCTATCCAGACACAGCCAACTTCAGAGCTAATCCTCCAGCTATCCTATGGGTGGATGGGGTCACACGTCTCTCAGACACCACTGGACTATCTGGGCAACACTATTCTGCCCAGTTGTCTTTGAGAAACTTTAAGTTTGGGAAGAATGGAAAGAACTTGTCAGACAAATGGGTGGTCATGACTCCAGAAAGCCATGGCAGCAGCAGAGGTGCCACTACCAATCACACCATCCAAGACCAGAAGCCAGGACCTTCCCCCAACTGCACAGAGTTGGAGCTTCCAAGGGTCAGGGTTAAGGACTGTCTTTCTTCTCCCACCCTGACTTTTTAAATATGCCTCATCAGATAACTCTTAACAGGGGTCAGGCTGCCAACCTTGACCTGTTTATGAATCCAGTTCCAAAATGTGAGATTTGAAACGCACCTAAACATGAATCAGATGCATTAATCAGAGATGGGGAACAGCAACCTCAGAGGTGCCTGCTGATGTCTGAGTCTCCTCCACTCCATGTCTGAAGTTCAGAGAAACAATGGCAGCACTTATCTCCCTATGGCTCCAAAGTCTAAATAAAATCGTTTTTACCTGGTCTCCCTGTGTGGTGCTGACGTACCATCTAAACCTTCCTGTGTCTCAATAGTCTCATCTTTGAAATAAAGAGGTTGAAGTTTCTCACTGTCCCTCAATGTCTCTGAGGCAAGGGTGGGACCGGGATGGTGAAGCCCATGGGCCATGCACCTGCTTTTGCAGGTGGCCCTGTCTCCACAACTCTGCCCCTTACCATGTCTTCAATCCTCTGCCCCCTGCCTAGTCTCGCCCTCTCCGCCTTACTTCAGCCTGGGTTCACCGTTTTTCTGGGCTATTCCAATGGTTCCTGTGTGCTCTCTGTGCCTCCAACCCAGTGGTTCTTAACCACAGAGACATTTGCTCCCCAGGGGACATTTGGCAATATCTAGAGACGTTTTTCATTGTCAAGACTGCTGCGGTGCCAATGGGTAGCAGCCAGGGATGCTGTTAAACATNCTCTTTTCTCCTTTGGCCACATCCTCTGTCATTCAACTTTGAGATAATCATGACCTTCAGAGAAAGTGATTTTCACTCAAAGCAACATTCCAGGCATATAGGATGAAGCCCAGAAAAGAAAGCTGCTTTTCTTGCACTCGCTAAACACACAAAAACAGATAATCTGCTAAAAAACATAGATAAGCAACATGGACCCAGAGACCCGTGTGCTAAGAAAATTAATTTCATATGTAACTTTATCA
>NW_007746021.1:5773-7386 GCF_000696425.1 Galeopterus variegatus
ATTGTCATCTTAAAAATATAACACTTTGGGGTTGGAGTGGATACTGTCTATTTCAGCTTGTGTCAAAACTGTCAGACAAGGTAACTGTGGAAAAGGAGACAAGAGGCTGGGGAAATACTGAGGCAGAAAGGGGAAGACCAGGGCAGAGAGACTTGTGGAGAATTATCTGTAACACAATGAAATTGTGATTACAGTGGAAAACATCGCTATTCAACAGAACTTTTGTGGTGATAGAAACAGTCTCAGTCTCAGTGTCCAATACAGTAGCCATTAGCCACATGTAGATACTGAGCATTGGAAATCTGGCTAGTTTACTAAGGAACTGGATTTTCAATTATAATGAATTTAAACTTCTTTTTAAATAGCCACACATGGCTAGTGGTTACCCTACTGAACAGTGTGGGTCTATCACCATTACTGCTTTCACATGTAATTTTAGGAATACTTTGTACCGGTGAACTCCCCCCAGGAGAAACTGACAGAACTCCCAGTAAAACCCAGCTTATTCACCAAACACGTGCGTGTTTATAAACTCACGCCCGCCCCAGCCCCTTCCCCAGCACACGCAGAACCGGGGCCTCCCTGGCTCCTGCAGTGACAGGTGACTTACCCTCACCCAGCACGAGCTCCTCCTCCTGCTCACGGGGGGAAGGACGCAGGGGCTGCAGGGGCTCCATGTTAATGATGAGCTGTTTGTTCAGGGAGTGGGAACTGCGGCTCTGAGTAATGTTGGCTCTGAAAACAGACACAAGCCGGACGGGGTTGGTTTCCATTGCGAACGCTGGCCCCTCCATCTCAGTGGGCTACCCACGCTGGGAGCTCCGTCTAGACACACAGAGTGGATTAATCCAGTGGGAAAGACAACACAACACTTAAGACACACAGCCCTGAAGGTCCTGACAGAACGTACATGTGTTCTAACACAACCCAGCAAAAGAAAATGTCATTCCCCACATGTCATCAGACCTGGGCATGCTAGGTGACAACGTGGGTATTTTAAAAAGACACAGGACAGAAAAAGACATGAGAGGCAGCTATCACAGAACTAGGTATGCAGAAAGGAGAACAAAGGGCACGGCTCAGAGTAATTTAACAACCACCCAAAACCAAAACCAAAACCAGCACCAAAAACCCTGCCAGACAGACGGCACAGAAGTTCTAAACCGGGAGCTATCTCTGTTGCTGGACGTCCACTGTTTAATATTCCCATTCAAAGTCACACCTCCTCACCAACCGGCCACAGAAGCCAGCTGCCTTCTCCTTTGGAAAGGAGCATGCACAAGTGTCAGTGGCTGTGACAGGCAGCAGACAGCAAGGAAACTGTGCAAGTGTCCCGTCAAGACAACCGGCTGGCAGCTGGGAAGCCCATGTGCACAGCCTGCTGCAGGAGACCGGCTGTCTGTCCTGACGCACGAGGAGGTGGGGCAACTGCAGGTGGTGTTTGAGCACTCTGCCCCCTCCCCATGGTTCCTGCCAAAACCATCATCCTTTGAAGATGGTCTCGAATGTCTCCTTCCCCCTGAAGCCTTCCTGGACTGTTCCTCACAACACAAACTCTCTCTCTCTCTCTCTCTCTCTCTCTCTCTCTCTCTCTCTCTCTCTCTCTCTCTCTA
>NW_007746021.1:8386-14032 GCF_000696425.1 Galeopterus variegatus
CTCTCTCTCTCTCTAACACACACACACACACACACACACACACACACACACACACACACACACACAACCTCTGTCTTCTTTCACAACTCACTGCGTTTGTCACCTGTGTCTCTCTGTAGTTACTGTGTACTTACTAATCAGCCCCCACCCTGATAAGCACCTTAAGGGCAGAGACTGACCCAGCCCTCCTTGTGGGCCTTACAGCGCCTCACTTGGCATCTTGTTAAGCACAGGAGTTTACAGGAAAAGAGGGAAGGAAGGAAGGAAGGGAGGGAAAGTAGGGAAGGAAGAAAGGAAGGAAGGGAGGGAGGGAGGAATAAGGAGGGAAGGAATAAGGAGAGGAGATTAAAATCTACCATGAGCAGTTCCTTCTTTATTGTGAAAGGTCCTCAGTTTCTGAGTTTTCCTGGGATTTCCTCTGGCCCTGGGGCTGTCGTGACTGTGAATCTGGCTCTGCAAAGCATGACTCACTGCCATGCTTGCGTGCACCACGTAGCTTTCCAACCTCTAAAAAGCCCATCTAGGGCCGAGCCCGTAGCGCACTCAGGAGAGTGCAGCGCTGGGAACACAGTGACGCTCCCGCCGCGGGTTCGGATCCTATATAGGAATGGCCGGTGTGCTCACTGGCTGAGTGCGGTGTGGGCGACACCACACCAAGGGTTGCGATCCCCTTACCGGTCACGAAAAAGACAAAAAAATAAAAATAAATAAAAAAATTTTAAAAAGCCCATCTACCCATTCTTGCTCAAAGCAGCTCTGAATCACTCCATCCCTGACCGTCCCTGTCAGCTGAGCTCGCAGCAGCTCCTATCCCCAAAACTTACTGATGCTGCAAGGATGGGCCTTGAGGGAGCTTTTATGGAGGGTCTTTTGCTCCCCATCAGCCCTCTTCCCGACTTTCTTCAGCTGGAGATCTCAAACACCCTGCTTCCCCCCCACCCCACAACACTGCAATGTCCAGGCAGCAGCCTGATTCTAGGACAGGCTGAGCTTCAGGTATGAGCCTGTCTTGGCACTGGATGTTGACTGGCCCCTCAGCTCACAGGCTCCTCCTGCTCCACCGTAGTTGAGCCCAGACAGAGGATTGGGGGTCGGCCTGGGGTTAGACATGATGACTCCTGCAGTGGATAATATGATTCAGAGATAAGTATTATTTCCCCGATAAGTACAAGACTCAGATAAACCCAAAGGTGATACAATTAGGGATTTCTCTGCAGAACAAAGAATCCAGGGCTCCAAGCCCCGGTGCTGGGCACTTGACAGCTTGGGGGAAAGAGTATGCAATATTAGGAAAAAATGCAAGTCTCCAACCTTTCCCTACTGCCATGGCCTGAATGTCTGTGTTCCCCCAAAATGCATTTGTTGAAACTAGTCCCCAGTGTGATGATATGAAGAGGTGGAGCCTTTGGGAGTTGACAAGGTAGTGAGGGCTCATAAGTAGGATTAGTGTCCTTGTCAGAGAGGTCTGAGGCAGCTTGTGTCCTCCTTCCACGTGAAGACACAGCAAGAAGGCGCCATCTATGAGAAAGCAGGTCCTCGCCAGATGCCACTCTGCCGGCACTTCTATTTTGGACTTCCCAAATAAATTTCTATTGTTTATAAGCTGCCCAGTTCATGGTATTTGTTCACAGCAGCCCAAATGGTCTAAGACACCTACCAACTCCCTGAGACTAAAGATTACTCCTTTTTACCTCATTCTCTCCCGTGACCTTTTTACAGGTGCCAGCTGATCCAGGCTTCATCAAAGCAAGAGCCCAGCAGTGTAGCTGTTCTAATAAAATATACATTACCAGCATTTGAATGGTGCTTTTTTAGTTTTCAAAATGGTCTGTATATACTTTACCTCATTTTTTTCTCAACATGCCTGTAAAACAGGCAAGGTAAATACCACATTTACAGATGAGGAAACAGACTTGGTGAGGTTATGTAACTTGACTATTGACACTTACATGTGTGGACGAGGACTCAGAGCCAGACCCTCTGATCCCTATTCCAGTGCTTGTGCTGTGCTCCACCCTGCCTTTCTGCACCCTTTAGCCCGCACATCCCAAAGGGGACTCTTCACTACCCCTAAGGTCCTGCTGTTTGTGGCTGGATGAGGTCCCACTCTGTAAGGTACTTTTCTGAAGTATGTGTCGATGTCCCAATTGGCTTCCACTCTGCCCTTCCTGAATTCCTGAGGTCCCTGCTTCTGCGCCTGGGGTCTCCCCAGGCCAGGCTAGGACATGAGCCATGTCTCTCCACCCTCAGACTCCATTGATCAGCTGACTCTGCAAAAGTGCCTGACCCGTTTTGCAGCCCACTTATGCATGTACTTCCAGCACAGAACAGTCTCCACATGAAACCATCATTAAGAACTCTACTGAGGCAGAAAGGTTTCCTCTGGGAACTGCAAGTATATTCTAATGCTGGCAAATGTGGACTGTATACACTTTACCCGATTTGTTTTCCTCAATGTGCTTGGAAGACAGGCAAGAAAAATAACATATTTACAGTTGAGGAAACTGAGGTTTTGTGATTTGACTAAAGATGCTTATATAGGCAGATTTGGGACTCAAAAATAATGGCATATAAAATACAGCAACTAAAACAAGGCTTGTGGAGTTCCTGCCCCACTCTTTGAAATGAGAGAAAGTAGAGCAGGCCTGTTATCGAGCCTCTAAAAAGGGATTTTAATGGGAACCTATCTGTCAGATTCTGGCTTCCCATTCTTGGATGAGAGGTGATAGTGATAATGTCACCATCTCACGTTTGTGTGGCACTCTACGATTTTTAAAGCACCTCACTTTAATCCCCATAACAAAACCTAGACGGTGTGCAAAGCAATGTTAGAAATCTCATATTATAGATTAATAAACCAATGATGCAAGAAGTTAAGTGACTCACCCAAGGCCACACAGCTGGCAAGCAATGCTGCCAAGATCAGCGTCCATTCATGACTCCTACACAGGTGCTGCCTCTGAATGTCCCCGGGGGGCCACTATGCCCAGGTGGCTTTCACAACCAGCCCTGAGCTTACTGAGTGGCAGCCCTCAGCTTCACTGAGCCTCTGGGATAGTGGGTGATTCTCACCCTGTAGCCAGCCTGGGAGGGCTTTGCATGGGAATCTTTGTCATCAGTAAAGACCAGTGAGCTAACATCTGAGTCAACTCCTGCTCCTCTTTTCAAAGAAAAAGAAAAATTCCAAGACAGTGTTCTCAGTCTGTCTATGTCTCTCTACACACACACACGTGTGCACACACACACAGACACACACGCACACACACACACAGAGACACAGGCGCGCACACGCACACACACACGCACAGACACGCACACACACACAGAGACACAGGTGCGCACACATGTGCGCAGAGAGCATGTGCACACACACACACATGCACACACAGACACGCACATGCACACACACAGAGACACAGATGCACACACGTGCGCGCACACACGCACACACACACATCTTGTCAGAATGAGGAGCCTGCAAACTTATCGCTCTCTGAAGTGCAGAATCTCAGGTGTGAGGAAAGATAGATAATTGAAGCCTCATCATCACCATTCTGGACTAACAGTCATCTAGAGCCACCAGAGAAGGAAACCTCGTTATTACACTCTCACTTTTGACAGCCATATCAAAGAAGCCAAAATAATTCAAAAATAAAATAACTTCCAGAGAAACCACTTTCTACCATGCAACTGGCTGCTGGGAAGGGAGGAGAAGTGGCCAGTGCGGAAGAGTCACCCGTCACTGTGGCTCTAACCCCATGCCACCTCTGGGAGGTGGGGGTCCCAGAGAGCAGCCAGCACAGGTCTCAGATCTAAGAAGACAACATAGGGTCTGCTGTCCCCCCACGCCTACTTCGCACATTCATTCAACCAACATATACTGACCTCTATGTGCCAAGCACTGCATTAGGTGCTGGGGACATGGAGACGAACAAGACAGACACAGCCCTTCCTCCCAGGGCTTTCCCTGTATCGTTACTTTCACCAAATTCTTCCCGGTACTGTCAGAGATTTGAGAGATGCCACCAAAGAACCAAGGAGCACAGAGGCGTCCTGAGGACTGAACTCAATAGTCTTCCACATACACGTGGAAGGGGTGGTGCAAGAGAAAGAAAGAGCATGTAAACCAGGTCTTAATGGCCTCTAGGTCCCTGTTTGCAGCAATATCTTGGGGGTTTTTAGAAGATTCCAGTAAAGGGAAACTATGAATTGATTGATACCACAGCATGTGTCCATGTCCCTCCCCCTCTGGTGGTTCAGTTCACTCCAGGGAAAGCTTTCCACTCTGGCCAACCTCCTCCCCTGACTCCTCCACCACCTGTTTGGAGAGCCTGGCTACTCAAAGTGTGTTCCAGGGACCAGCTATGTGGCCATCACCTGGGAGCTCCTCAAAAATGCAGACTCTGGAGTATCACTCCAGGCTTCTTGAACCAGAATCTGATTTTAACAGGATCTCCAGGTGACCCCTGCACAAGTTACTGTTTGAGAAGCCTTGATTCCCATAAATTATACAAACCTTAACTTAAAAGATAACTATTTTTAAAGATTCTTTTCTGATCTCATTAACTACCCATAGATGGTAACTGTGAAACTCTTGGATATTTTGGGACTATGTCTCTCTGAAAATATATCATTAAAAAAGTTTCCTGCTTTGTGTTTGTACCATCAGGAGAACTCCTCGGCATTGAGTATGTCTTTTTACAGAGATCAAATACTCAAGCATCAAACTAGAAGAATAAAACCCAAGCTGAGTTACTTGGGGCAGATCAGCCTCTACTACCAGCTTCTCAGAGTTACCACAGGCTTTCAGGGTGCAAGAGAGAAAGAGCTCAGGACTCAGAAGCAGGACAATGGAGTTCAAGGCTTAGGTCTGCCACCAAAAGAATTTAGGACCTTGGATAAATCACTTAACTTGTCCAAGACTCAAGTTTCCTTGTCTATAAAGGAGAAGTATTGGGTCGGCCCCGCGGCTCACTCGGGAGAGTGCGGCGCTGGTAGCGCTGAGGCCACAGGTTCAGATCCTCTATAGGGATGGCCGGTGCGCTCACTGGCTGAGCGTGGTGTGGACGACACCCAGCCAAGGGTTACAGTCCCCTTACCGGTCAAAAAAAAAAAGAGAAACATCAAACAAGATGATCCCTGAGGTCATCTCCAGCCCAGAGATTACGGAAGAGTTGAAATATGTTTTATAGTTTCCTCCCCATTTCCGTGGCACTGAATAACCCGCTCTGGGGCACGGGAGGGGACCATAAAAAGACTCTTCTCACTGACAGGCAGGCGGTAAGACTTGAAGGTATCGCACCCAGCCAAGGTGCTCTAGCTCCCCTTGCCCTGCAGTTTAAAGCAGGAGAGACTGGTTTCTGTATATAACAGCTCCCACCAGTCGCCCAAAAGCAGGAATGAATTATTCTCAGTCTACTTCTGTGTGGGATCTCCTGCTGACCGTGCTTCTGCTCTCCTATGTGGGACAGAAGTCCAGACCCCCCCAGGCTGGCTTAGCCACACTTCTGTGGGACCACGGCCTCCCCCTGATCAACAACCCCAACGGACAGGGTGAAGCGGTATCCAATTCACTCGGTCATCCTCCAAATGGAGGAGATTGGACAGATCGAAGCATAAAGGACACACCTCTGGGTTTCAAAGATG
>NW_007746022.1:0-663 GCF_000696425.1 Galeopterus variegatus
CGCTCACTGGCTGAGTGAGGTGCGGGGGCAACACCGAGGGTTGCAATCCCGTTGCCGGTCCAGGTCTGGTGTGGGAGCGACACTGAGGGTTGCGATCCGTTGCCGGACATGGAAAAAGACAAAAAGGAAAAAAATATATATTCTTTGCTTCCCTTTTTCTAATTTAAATAAGTTTATTACATTAATGATTCAAATGTTCTTATAGAACTCATTTTTCCATGCCATGTTTTTCCATCTATGTATCATTTCTCCATTTTTATAATTTCTTTCACATGAAGCAGAATATATGTTTTGTTGTTATTTCTTTTGCTTTTGTAGGTTAAAAAAGGACACACTTTGGATGATATATTTTGACTGTATAATTTGCAGAGACTTTAGAGGAATAGAGAAACTTGTTAACAGCTGTTTTGTCTACCATTCTCCCCAATTCTGGGATATAAAAAAAAGTTTTTGGATTGCTTTTTTGGGGGGAGTGCGTAAGTTTTACCAGGGCAGTGAGGTCTCCGTGATATATTTCACAAAACAACTATCTGTTCCCATTGACTCTCTTGCATGCTGTTTTCTCTGTGATATATTTAGATATCAAAATAACTTTACTTAGTTGGGAATTTTTTTTTCTTGTTTAGAGAAATGTAGAGGAAATGCCTTACAAAGAGTAAATTT